>NC_038047.1:29517805-29693297 GCF_002211085.1 Panicum hallii
TGATGGTTTTATCTTGTTTCGTAGTTGTCAGTAGATCCAATCTGTTATGGCTGGTTTCTATGTATTTAGAAGCTTGGTTTAATATGTGCACGATTAGGCCTTGCAAACGAGTTGAATGATCCGATAGAATCCTCTGTGTCGGCTTTTTGCCTGAATAGAGGTTGTTCGGGAATCGGCTTTTAGTTGTTCTCTTGCTCTCTGTTCAGATCGTTTTGGTCGATGCTTTGGTGTATCTATTAGGCTCAATTACGTGTAGGATGTTCCGATCGTGTAGTGAGGGCTTAGTTGTTGTAGATTGGATTAGATTGTTATTTATGAGGCAAGTTTTATTTAAATATGTATGTACGTACTAGTTCTATATTGCCTGTTCCAAAGATCCGATCCGGTATTGACGCAATCGGCTCTTCATAGCCGATACCGGGAGGAGGTAATGAGCCGATCACGGCTCGGATTAACTTTTACATATATCTGTGTATGCAGGAGTTCGACACGTCACACCTTCCTGATCGGGTGTAGGATCAGGTGGCACGCCTAGCGACTTTCAGCCAGGGCGCGCGCCAGATCACTGGGCCGTTGACCGAGGACCGGGGCCCACCAGCCGTCCCGGAACCTCCCGGCTCCTCGTGTTGCCTGTCGCTGCCCCGGCGGGTTTTGACCGACAACACATTCTGGCACGCCCAGTGGGACATTCTTCATCGACTTCGTCATCATCTTCGGCATCTTCTTCATCGACTCCGTCATCTTCGTCGACTCCGTCACTGGTGGTCAACAAGATGGCAAGGGAGGATCCGATCTCTTATGAGGAGCTCTCTGCTGAGCATAAGCAGAGGTACGACGAAATCAAGGCTCAGTTTGAAGCCGATCTCATCGGCTCTTTCGAGAGAACTCGCAACCATGGTATCAGGTGGAGAGGTTTTTCACCTGAAGGTGCTCTTGATGGAGTGGATCTGTCTAACCCGTCCGAGGATCGTACCAGAGCTTTGCGGCAGGAGGTGAATTATGCGGTGGCTCATTCGTTGCATCGGCATTCTGAAAGTCTGTTAATGCTTTTGAGCGTGTGGCTTTACGGGTGGTCCAGGAAATAATGAAGCATCAACATTCTCCGACTGGGCCTGCTCTGGGGAGCCATAAGGGAGAATTGCCGTTCCAGACTAGACCTCCTTTGCCTTATGCGCTTGCAGCAGCGGAATCACATGGTGCTCCAGCTTACGTGGTTTACAAAGTGGGAGGTGATCCTACAGACCACCAGTTCTTCAGTGAGCCGCCCAAGGAAATCCCACATGGTTACATGTGCGCATACATCCCGGATAGCAGTAACCCAATACATCTCTCACAGAAAGTAGCTGGAGGGGTTCCTGGAGCTGACGCGGATAAGCAAGCTTGGTTGGCAACTTATGCCACAGGGCCGAGTCATGATAGTGTGCACTCGGCCCCCAGATTACAAACAGCGGAGCAGATTGGTGCCATCCTAAGGGATCAGTTTGGCATTTTGCCGAAAAGGAGAGCGATCGGCTATACAAAGCCGTATCCGAGTTATTATGACCTAATTCCATTGCCACCCAAATATCGGCTCCCCGAGTTTACCAAATTCAGTGGGGCAGAAGGTGCTAGTTCCATCGAACACGTGAGCCGATATTTGGCACAGTTAGGAATGATTTCTGTGTCGGATCCGCTACGAGTAAGGTTCTTCTCACAATCGCTTACGGGATCGGCCTTCGGGTGTATACGTCATTGGGTCCTGACTCCATCCGTACGTGGAAACAATTGGAAGAACAATTTCATATTCAGTATCACTCAGAAGCCGCAGACGCAGGGATTGCCGATCTGGCCCAAATGCGACAGAAGCGTGGAGAAACTGTGGCGGAATTCGTTCGACGCTTCAGGGAGATGAAAAATAGGTGTTATTCAACACGGATCCCAGAAAAGGAAGCTGTGGAACTGGCATCTCTAGGGTTGTTGAAGCCGATTCGAGATCTGGCTTTTCAATTGGAATTTACTTCGCTGGCACATCTGGTCCAGAAGTTGACGATGTACGAGCAGCGTCACCCTGAGCTGTACCAGGAAAAGTTCAAGCGTCAAGTAGCGCTAGCTGACACTGAAGAAGCCGATGACTCCGAGGAAGAAGCGGAAGTATCGGTTGCGGAATGGGCTCGTGGTGCGAATCCCGTATCATGCAAGTGGGTAAAGCAAACAGGACCGGCAAAGGGGTTTGATTTCGATGTAAGTAAAGTGGAACAAATTTTTGATTTATTGCTGAAAGAAAAACAGTTGAAATTCCCAGAAGGTTACAAACCCCCTACGGCGCAAGATTTGAAAGGAAGATCATATTGCAAATGGCATGATTCCTTCACCCACAGCACAAGCGATTGTAAGGAGCTTCGTCGGCAGATCCAATCGCTATTGAGCAGGGCCGATTGATCTTGGGACAGACCGCTATGAAAGTCGACACTCAGCCGTTCCCTGGTGTCAATATGGTGGAAAGCAACAATCGGACGGCAAGGCGACAACTCAATTTCGCACTGGGCATCAACATGGCGGGGGTGGCATCACGCCGCCAGATCGAAGATGGAGAGGCTGATTCGAGCAATCGGCCCCAAAATGAAAAGGGTGAATATATTACAGAAAGGCAAGTAAGGTACGTAAGGAACCAACGGCCAACTTCTTCTGATCTTCTCAGGAAGTACGAGTACCAGTACCAGCAGCGCCTCCATCGGGAATCTGAGGAAGAGGAGTATGAGCGCCGGACCGGGAAGCGTTTGAGGAAGCACGAAGAAGCCCGCGATCATTGGCACTGCCCGTTCTTCAGGTACTGTTGGGATTCAGGTATGAGCCGATTGCCTACAATCAAGGATTGCCCAGAGTGTGGACCAAGGAGACCAGAAGCAAGGGATTCGGTTTTTCAGCGGATAGGACCTGCCCCACTCCGGCAAGCGCGGGTTCGGTCATCACAAAAGGAAGATGAAGAAGAGGACAGGTATCATCGTCCTCGTTGGTGTCCCGATGGACTTAGTCGTTCCCAGAAGCGCAGGGTTCAACGACTGCGTAGCTTGGAGGAGGCCGAAGCTAAGTATATCGAGACTTTAAGGAAGGCACGACCAGATTTGGCAGAACAAGTTCACTATGTGCAGGAAAAGGAGTCGCGCCCGCCCAGGAAGGAATGGCGACCCAAGTCAACGAAAGCTGACAAGAAGGTATCGGCTGATGCACACATGGTTTTTGTGCTTCCTGCAAAGTTCCATGCGAGGCCCAGGAGGAGCTGTCGGTGGCCCAACTTGATTTGGGACCTCGGCCAGTGATATTCGAGAAGCCGCAAGCTAAGAATTACAAACACCTGAAAGCTTTATATCTTAAGGGGTTTATTAACGGTCAGCCTGTAAATAAGATGTTGGTGGATACGGGAGCGGCGGTCAACATTATGCCATACTCAGTCCTGCGCCGTTTGGGGCGACCCACCGCAGACTTGATCAAGACCAATGTCACCCTAAGTGATTTTAACGGCCAGACTTCAGAAGCCCAAGGTGTCCTTAGTGTGGATCTCACCGTCGGAAACAAAACTGTCCCAACCTCGTTCTTCGTCGTCAACAGCAAGAGCACCTACAATGTTTTACTTGGCAGGGATTGGATCCACACCAACTGTTGCATCCCTTCCACGATGCATCAATGTTTGATCCAATGGGACGGAGACGAGGTGGAAGTAGTCCAGGCAGACGACTTGATCGAAATTTCACATGCGGCCATGAGCATTTGGGATGCGGAAGATCAAGAGCCGATTTCAGGAATGAGCCTGGAAGGATGTGATCACATCGAAGCTACAAAAAACGGAGTAAGGCTGGTCTTATCCACCGGCCTCACAGAGTAAAGGAACAGGAGGCAACATGTGGTAGCGGAGTCATAAAGGCCGGTTCTTGCAATCGGCCCCGAAGGAACGAAGTTGTAAATATAAATGTGTTTCGTAGGCGTTATAAAATGGCCAGCATAAACAGCCGGCCCTGTTCTTCTTACAAAAACTTGGAAAGTAAGGGGATGTGTGGAACGGCCGATCTTAACGATCGGCCGAGTTTTTTTATGCTGTGTCCTTTCTCCATTTGCAATGTTGATCTAATGGAAGAAGAAGGGAAGTTAGGATATGGTTTCACATCGGCTGATGAACTTGAGGAGATAGACATCGGTCCGGGGGATAAGCCACGACCAACATTCATAAGTAGGAAGTTACACCCAGCACTACGAGAGCCGATGATAGCATTGCTAAAGGGATATGCCGATTGCTTCGCATGGGATTACACAGAGATGCCTGGACTAGATAGGAAAATAGTAGAGCACCGGCTTCCCCTCAAGAGTGGGTTTCGACCGTTCCAGCAACGAGCACGACAGATGAAAGCCGAAGTTCTGGTCGAGGTGAAGAAAGAAATAGAAAAGATGCTGGAAGCCGGATTTATCAGGACTTGCAGGTACGCCGAATGGATTTCGAGCGTCGTGCCCGTACAGAAGAAAGATGGCCGATGGAGGGTGTGCGTGGACTTCAGGGATCTTAATAGGGCCACTCCAAAAGACGAATACCCGATGCCCATCGCAGAGACACTAATCAACGCTGCCGCCGGCCACAAGATTTTGAGTTTTATGGATGGTAATGCAGGATATAATCAAATCTTCATGGCCTCTGAAGATATACACAAAACTGCGTTCAGAGTGCCTGGAGCAGTGGGCTTGTTCGAGTACGTGGTTATGACTTTCGGCTTGAAGAATGCTGGTGCTACATATCAGCGGGCTATGAACCATATTTTCCATGATCTGATCGGTAATCTAGTAGAAATTTATATCGACGACGTTGTGGTAAAGTCAGCATCGGTCGAGGGACATTTAGACGACCTGCGGCGGGTTCTGGAACGAACTAGAAAGTTCGGGCTCCGGATGAACCCAAAGAAGTGCGCTTTTGGTGTGTCGGCTGGGCAGTTCCTGGGATTTCTAGTTCATGAAAGAGGGATAGAGATTGGCCTAAAAAGTCAGGAAGTCGTACGCACCATGGTGCCACCCACCACCAAGAAAGAGCTCCAGCAGCTCATTGGTAAGATTAACTTTGTCAGGAGATTTATTTCTAATTTGTCTGGACGGATCGAGCCTTTTATGGAGTTAGTCAAGACTAGAACGACTGACGAGTTCCGCTGGGGGGCAGACCAACAGCGGGCATTTGAAGAAATCAAAGAATATTTGTCGAATCCGCCTGTGCTGGTGCCACCACAACAGGATAGACCGTTTTATATATATCTATCAATGGGCAACACTTCTATTGCTTCAGTGGTGGTACAATTGTATGATGGCAAAGAAAAGGTGGTCTTTTATCTCAGCAGAAGATTGTTGGATGCGGAAACAAGGTACCCCGACATGGAAAAACTTTGTTTATGTTTATTCTTTACATGCACCAAGCTTCGCCATATCCTGCTATCGGCTGAAGTGGTCGTCATCTGCAAATCGGATGTCATAAAACATATGTTATCGGCTCCTATTTTGAAAGGCCGATTGGGGAAGTGGATGTTCGCGTTATCAGAATTTGATATCCGATATCAACCTGCAAAAGCAGTTAAAGGGCAGGCGTTAGCTGATCTTATCGCTGAGAGGGTTAACACCAATATCGCAGCACTGTCTATACGAGCCTGGGCCATGTACTTCGATGGATCAGTTTGTGGGGATGGATGCGGCATCGGCGTCTTACTGGTATCGCCTCGGGGGGCAACGTATTCTTTTTCGATCAGATTACCTGTCGCCTGTACCAACAATCTTGCAGAGTATGAGGTGGTACGAAAAGGTATGGAATTGCTTTTAGAGGCCGGAGCTGAAGCAGTGGAAGTTTTTGGGGATTCAAAATTGGTAGTTTCCCAGCTTACAGAAGAATACAGGTGCGAAAGCGAGCTGCTGTTCCCAATGTGGGTCCAATGCCAGGAGCTGATAGCCCAGTTCAGGTACATTAATTTTTATTGGATACCCAGAGCTCGGAATGCCGAAGCCAATGATCTAGCACAGTTGGCTTCAGGGTACAAAGCCGATGGGTCAGTTCACCAGGTATACTTTCTGGACCAGGGAGATTGGAGAGCCGATATCTTCAATTACTTGAAGGATTCGGCTCGGGGGGCACCCAAGAGGATACGATACAAAGCCATGAAGTATGTTCTCATAGGGGATGATATGTTCTACAGGACCCTAGAGGGGTTACTGCTTAAGTGTTTGGGGCCAGTGGAGTCCAATCGGCTCCTGCATGAAGTTCATGAAGGAACGTGTGGGACCCATCAATCGGCACACAAAATGAAATGGCTAATTAGGCGATCAGGATATTACTGGCCCACCATGCTTGAAGATTGTTTTAAATACTATAAAGGGTGTCAGGCATGTCAGAGGTTTGGAAAAATCCAGATGGTACCAGCGTCCGTTATGAACCCCATCATTAAACCATGGCCGTTCAGAGGCTGGGGTATGGACATGATCGGCAAAATTAATCCCCCATCTAGCAAGGGTCATCAGTTCATCCTAGCTGTCACAGATTATTTTACCAAATGGGTGGAAGCGGTTCCGATGAAGTCAGTGACGTCCAGGGATGTTATTCAGTTTGTCAAGGAGCACGTCATTCACAGATTCGGAATTCCACAGACTATTACAACGGATGGTGGCTCGGTTTTCATTTCAGAAGAATTCAAGAAGTTTGCTGCTGATATGGGAATCAAGCTGATTAGATCATCTCCATATTATGCTCAGGCAAATGGACAGGCCGAAGCGTCCAACCAGAGTCTTATCAAGTTGATCAAAAGGAAGATTGATGAGTACCCTAGACGTTGGCACGAGGTCCTATCAGAAGCACTTTGGGCGTACCGCATATCATGTCACGGAGCGACAAAAACTTCTCCTTACCACTTGGTCTATGGGCAGGAGGCCGTGTTGCCGTGGGAGGTTACGGCCGGATCAAGGCGTGTAGAATTCCAGAATGATTTGTCCGCTGAAGAGTATGCTACCCTGATGAGCGACAATGTGGAAGATCTCACGGAAATCAGACTATGGTCCCTAGAGAAAATCAAGGAAAATAAGGCTAAAGTGGCCCGTGCATATAATAAAAAGGTCAAGCCGAAGGAGTTTCAGGTAGGAGATTTGGTTTGGGAAGCAGTATTGCCATTAGGAACTAAAGACGCGGCTTATGGCAAATGGTCTCCAAATTGGCATGGGCCGTACAAGGTCGACCAGGTCCTACCAGGGAATGCGTACATGCTTGAAGAATTGGATGGCGTTAAGTTCCCAGTAGCAGTCAATGGCCAACACCTTAAGAGGTACTTCCCAAGTATGTGGGCTAATGAACAATGAAGCCGATGATACCCATCAGGCCACAAGCCGATGCGACCAGTAAGCCAAGTATAGGAGACGAAGAAAGAACAACAAGTATTGATCGACCCGATCAGATCAGAACAGCCGATGCGGTGCCACCGGCTCTAGAATTGTGCTTATGGTAATCAGGCTTCACAGGTTACCAAACAGCCGATGTGCCACCATCGACTTTAGATTCGCTACATAAAACACCACAGGTCTACCACACAAACACAAAGTTTATCTCGGACAGGGCTGCAGAAGGAAGGCGTCGATAGCGGCGATAGCATCAAGACGGATGCGGTCAACCTCATCAAGCACTGCTTCGTCCTCTTCGTCTGCCCCCGGCACCACCTGTTTGTTCAAGCTGTTCAGCTGGGCCAAGTCCGTCTTCAGTTCAGTGGTTAGGATTTCTGCCTCCTGCTTGGAACCCACGATGAGATTCTTCTCCTCTTGGATGCGCTGTTTGGTGGCCTGGACCCTAGCTTCAAGGTCTTCCAATTCTTTCTCCAAGAGGTGGAGCCGATGGGCGAAAGCAGATGTATCGATCTTGGCATCGAGTGCGGCTTTCTTCTTGTTGATCGACTGACACATTTCGGCGATAATGGTCCTCAAGAGCGATTGGGAACGCCGGGTCTCGATCCTGCGGCGAGCCTCTGCTACTTTCGCTTGAAAGGAAGAAAGGTACCCTGCTGGCAAAAGCTTGACCTGGAGGCTGACAGGGAGCTGGGAGCTAACCTCGTCGAGGATCTGCTTGATCGCACTAGAATCCTGGATCAAAGCAGAGATAGGGCCCGACAGAAGATCCTTCACACGGAGAAGTTGATCGGCAGCGCTGGTTGGGCCTGAGGAAGAATCATCGGCCTCCAGTATGGTTGACCCAATCGTGGCAGGGTCAAACGCAAGGAGCTCTGAAAGATCCAGGTTCTGAAGGAGAAGAGAGTGAGACAGGCATTACGAAAAAGACCAAAATAGTTACAAAGAGAAGATATACCTGTCTCGAGGAAGAAGCAGCGATGGCCAACGAAGGGGTGATCGGCCCCCGGGAAGGTGTCCCTCCCGAGGAATGAGCGGTGGCGGTAGAGGCCGCATGGATTGCACCTCCAGAGGGAGGAGCGGCAGCCGATGGAGCAGCAGTCGGCTTTACAGAAGCAGCAGCCGATGAAACGGCGATCGGCTCCGTTGGGCGTACCTCTCGTACAGGGGAATCAGCAACAGCCGATGAAACGGCGATCGGCTCCGTTGGGCGTACCTCTCGTGCAGGGGAATCAGCAATAGCCGAGGCGGGGAAGGACAATTTAAAGAAAGAATGCTAGTCCAGAAAGGGGGTACCTCTCCATCGGGGATGTCATATTCAGGGTCGATCTGTTGAAGCATCGGACCCAGGGCTCCTCGGAAAACATGAGTTTTCCACATCGTCCACCATCCATCGAAGTCAACAGCCGAGGAGGTGAAGGTGAAGTTGGCAGGTACAGACAGGGGAAGGTCTGCGAACAGACTGTAGCACCTCTGGGCGGTCAGAGCATCGGGGAGGTCCACTCTGCTGGATGTTAGCAGATGGAGAAGGAAGTGGGGAGGCACCTGCGCAAGGCCAAATTGCCGGGCTGCTACGACCGGCTGGTAAAACTCATAACCGGGTTTAAGAATCCGGTTAGAGGTGCTCATGCCGACTGGGAGAAGGCAAGGCCGAACCATGATGGAATAAAGATGCCTGGCGTCAGCATCATCGGCAATATCAGCCAAACGGAAGGTAGCTGGGTTCTCAAAGAGCTCAGAGTCGGCATAAGGAAGGAAGTCTGGGTTATCGAGGCCGTTGTAAAAGATCTTGAACCAACGGGAAGCATCTGGGGGATTCAGTTTCCCGCCAGGGAGACTGTATAGGGCCTGCCCAAAGCTAGTACATCTAATTTGTCTCCCGCTCAGATCAGGGAAGGAATTACCGACCAAAGAAGGGAAATTAGGATCAGAATTGTGGAAGTAAAGACGAGCCCACAACTGAATGAACCACCATGGGCCACCAGTTCTAATCTTCTTCTGGGTAAGGAGGCTGGAAGTCATCAGATGAAGATAGCGGTAGAGTTCCCCCAGAAATAATTTGCCGAGGCCAATGGGTTGACCCCTGGCCAATTCATAAGCCAAGGAAAGATAGTTTTTAGTCGGGGCAAGGGAAGGGCCACAGAAGAGGAAGTGTTCAAGCCATAAGTTCAGGAAGGCCGTATGCTCCTTTTCCGACACAGGGCCTTTGCTTTTTTGGTGTTGGCTCAGGTATGTGCTCCAGTTAGTGCATTCAGTTTTTGAAGACAACTTGTAAGGGACCACATGGAGACTGTAAGCAGAAGGATAGGCTGAAGATATGTTCAGGCCAGTAATCATCACAACATCTAACAGTGTTGGCGCTAATGGGCTATGCCCAAAGAGGAAACAATTCAAGGCATCAGACCAGAAATAGCCGATGGTCTTCAGAAGGTTTTCATCTTTCTCAAGAGGGGAGAGTGACAAAGACAAGGCATCGGCTATTCCAATTGATTCCCATAAGGGCTGATAGGTGTTCGCTACCCTATTATACCAAGCCACCCAGCCTTCAGGAGGGTTTGGCCAGGCGCGGAGGCTATCCGACCAAGATTCTAGGTCTACATCCTGGCTCACAAAGGGGATCCGGTTGGCCTCACACGAGATCAGATCTACGGGTTTCTCATAGGAGCGAGGTCCAAGGCAAAAGGAATCGGGGGAAGAAGGATGTGGCAGGAAGATATCGGAAGCCTGAAAAAACCCCAAAAAATCAAGATCGCCGGGGGGAAAAGTCATTTAACTGCGCAGTAAGAAATGTGCGGACGCAGTGTTAGATTAATGGGGGTCGGAGTTTACCTTCAGACCAAAGGCGGCGGCGGCGGTACGCGAAGATCCTGCCATCGGAAAATTTGGATCAAAACCTTGGAGAATGAATCTAGGGTTAGTGGCGCAAGATCGAGTGTGTGTTTCAAGGACTAGGGGAGATCTTGCGGCTAGGGTTTGCGAGCGAAAAGGGGATCGGAATCGACCTATAGGGGTTTGCGCTGGATTGATTGGCAGAAGGAAAAGTAAATTGAAGAGCGGTTTCAGATCCGTGGTGGTATACTCTAAAGCCGATGCGATGCCATCGGCTCTTGAATAAATTGTTGTGCATAATAAGAGGGATTAATACAAAAGCAGAGTGTATTCATAGCAAGGCAGTAAGAAACAAAAGAAGAGCTAACTACTCCTGGAGATAACCTAACGGGGGGACTACATTCTACCACCAGTGCACATCAGAGGCTTTGCGGCGCTTGGACGGTGGAGCAATGCTGGCGCCGCTGCTGCTGCTACCGTCGCGGCCATCATCGTCAGCATCGTTCCCATCGCTGCCACTAGTGAAGCCGTCATGATCGTCGGCTCCTCCGCGGCTATCGGAAGTATCGTCCGATGACCTGTCAAAGAGAAAGTTACCTGCCATCGGATCTTCTTCGGAGGAGAAGGAGTCAGATTCTTCCTCTGAGAAAGAAAGGTCTTCTCCCCAAAGGACATCATCTTCCTCTTCCTCCAGCTCAGCTCCGAGAAGGAGAGTGAGGTCCTCGCCGTCAGTCAGAGAGTCGTCGTCTTCAGATTGGTAGTCGAAGTCCCACCCCACTGCGTCCCAATGCAGGGGGGCACGGACCTCATAAGCAGCGATTGGGTCATATTCTGGAGTAGGTTCTCGTGTTGATCCGGACTCATAAGAGATAACAGAGGAAGCAGAGGAAGAAGAGGCCATGGCGAAGGAAGAAAGGGAGTCGGCGATGGTTGTGAGAGAAAGTGGGTAAAAAAGGTGCTGGAAACAAGTTTATAAAGCCAACGAGTGGATGAAATGAATCGGCACCGTAACGGTTCTCCAGGAGGCCGATGCAGAGCAGTCACGTCCATCGGGAGCCGAAAGGGCACGGTCGTACGGATCGGAAGACGAAGGGTCAAGGTAGTGATGATTTCGGAATTTCCATTACCGAAACCAGGGGGGCATGTGTTATCACCGTATTTTGACCAGGTCAGAAGTGGGCCACGGAGCAAGATGGGCTTGGAAGGCGGTCGTGACAAAGCTTGCGAATCGGGCCCGTGTGGAAGATGGAGGCTATAAGGCCGTGTAAATTAGGAATAAACAGTTAAGATTCGTGTCGTGTTAGGTTAGGGTTAGTTAAAGAGAACAAGTCTACGGACTATAAATATGTACCATGAATAAACAAGAAACAGAATCAATCATCATCAACTCTCGGCGTATCGCCTCCCCTGTTTTAGGGTTTTTCATCGGGTAAGTGCTACGCGACCCCGATCACGTCTTGCGTGATCGGGGTAGCGTCACCCTTGCTCGTTCGCTCATATGTTGCTCGTGCTGAAGCCTTGTAGATGGCGAGTAGCGTTATTTATCCTGGCATGCGTTGAGTAATCTTTTCTTTTGGTGCTTTCATTGTGCTTTATGCGTTACTCTCGCATGTTTGATCATCGTACCTGTTCGTGGGTATGATGGTTTTATCTTGTTTCGTAGTTGTCAGTAGATCCAATCTGTTATGGCTGGTTTCTATGTATTTAGAAGCTTGGTTTAATATGTGCACGATTAGGCCTTGCAAACGAGTTGAATGATCCGATAGAATGCTCTGTGTCGGCTTTTTGCCTGAATAGAGGTTGTTCGGGAATCGGCTTTTAGTTGTTCTCTTGCTCTCTGTTCAGATCGTTTTGTCGATGCTTTGGTGTATCTATTAGGCTCAATTACGTGTAGGATGTTCCGATCGTGTAGTGAGGGCTTAGTTGTTGTAGATTGGATTAGATTGTTATTTATGAGGCAAGTTTTATTTAAATATGTATGTACGTACTAGTTTCTATATTGCCTGTTCCAAAGATCCGATCCGGTATTGACGCAATCGGCTCTTCATAGCCGATACCGGGGAGGAGGTAATGAGCCGATCACGGCTCGGATTAACTTTTACATATATCTGTGTATGCAGGAGTTCGACACGTCACACCTTCCTGATCGGGTGTAGGATCAGGTGGCACGCCTAGCGACTTTCAGCCAGGGCGCGCGCCAGATCACTGGGCTGTTGACCGAGGGACCGGGGCCCACCAGCCGTCCCGGAAGCCTCCCGGCTCCTCGTGTTGCCTGTCGCTGCCCGCCGGCGGGTTTTGACCGACAACAGTTACAGAGCCATGAAGTACGTCTTGATAGGGGACGACTTGTTTTACAGGACTCTGGAAGGGCTACTGCTTAAGTGCTTGGGGCCGATTGAATCCAATCGGCTCTTACATGAAGTCCATGAAGGTACGTGTGGTACTCATCAATCAGCCCACAAGATGAAGTGGTTGATTAGACGCTCGGGATATTATTGGCCTGATATGCTGGAAGATTGCTTCAAGTATTATAAGGGATGCCAGGCCTGTCAAAGGTTTGGGAAAATACAAATAGTACCAGCATCAGCAATGAATCCTATCATCAAACCTTGGCAGTTTAGAGGCTGGGGCATGGACATGATTGGTAAGATTAATCCTCCATCGAGTAAAGGCCATCAATTTATTTTGACCGTGACAGATTATTTCACCAAGTGGGTAGAGGCTGTTCCTATGAAGTCAGTAACATCGAGGGACATCATCAATTTTGTCAAAGAACACGTTATTCATAGGTTTGGGATCCCTCAGACCATTACACCAGATGGAGGGTCGGTGTTTATATCTGATGAATTCAAAAAGTTCGCTGCCAACATGGGGATTAAATTAATCAGGTCATCTCCATACTACGCTCAAGCGAACGGACAAGCCAAGCGGCCAATCAGAGCTTGATCAAGCTGATCAAAAGGAAGATTGATGAATACCCACGGTGTTGGCATGAAGTATTATCAGAAGCGTGATGGGCTTATCGTGTTTCATGCCACGGGGCAACAAGAACTTCACCATATCATTTGGTGTATGGGCAGGAGGCCGTATTACCATGGGAAATTACGGCCGGTTCGAGACGGATAGAGTTTTAGAATGATTTGACTGCTGAGGAATATGTCGCTCTAATGAGCGACAATGTGGAAGACATTATGGAACTTAGGCTTTGGTTGCTGTAAAAGATCAAGGAAAATAAGGCTAAGGTAGCCCGCGCATACAATAAGAAGGTTAAACCGAGGGAATTCCAAGTTGCAGATTTAGTATGGGAAGCGGTGCTACCATTGGGGACTAAGGATGTGACATATGGTAAATGGTCTCCAAAATTGCATGGGCCTTATAGAGTTGATCAAGTTCTACCAAGGAATGCATACATGCTTGAAGAATTGGATGGAGTTCAATTTTCGGTAGCCGTCAATGGCCAACACCTCAAGAAATATTTCCCAAGCATGTGGGAAGAAGAGTGATGAAGCCGATGTAATGCATCAGGCTATGGACCAACACAATCAGGGTATTTGTGAGGAAAGCCGATGTGATACATCGGGCTGCAAGTTGACATAATCGAGTACTTTGTGGTACATCAGGCTGCAAGTCGATATGATCAGGTACTTTGTGGTATATCAGGCTGCAGGTCAGTATCTATCGGGTACTTTAAAAGCCGGTGCAGTGCATTAGGCTGTAAGGTGGAACAAGATGAACAAGTCAGATCTGTAAAGAAAGAACAGTACAGGTCCGTGCCCGGAGCTAAAGATTGAATAGCCGATGTTAAGCCATCGACTTTAGAAGCAATAATCGGAATCTGCAAGTCCCAGGTTTCGATAACAAGCAAAGAAGTCGATTGCAGGTGTCTTATCAAGGTCGGCATAATGGATTCTGCAACGCGACTCAAATCAGGCAAACTACAAGGGTCTCTTGATCTGGAAAGAAAAGGTTCGACTTCTTTGCGGGTTTTCTTGGTAATCATATTTTTCGACTTGATTTAGGCTCGGGGGGAAGCAGTAACAACAGGAGCATGTCTAAAAGTCGGTTTCAAGGAAGAGTCAGGGTACTCAAGTTCTCGAAGATCTCTGAGATATCTGATCCAGAATAAAGGAAAAGCTTGGGATTGGATCGGACAATTCAAGGAGAAAGGTCAATGCGATGCCATCAGACTTTAGAAGATTGGATTTTCAGACCTTGGATTACCGAAATGAAAGGGTTCATCTACTAGAAATTATTACAAAAGAAGCCGATCTACCGGCTCTGTGCATAATGGCGGAAGACCCTATGAACTACCACCAGTGAGTCCCTAAGGACTTGCGGCGCTTGTATGGGGGAGACGCGTTGGTGTCATCATCGTTGCTGCCATCGCCGCCGCCGCCGTTGCTGCTGCTGTTGCCGCCATCATCGCTGCTATGACCGGCATTGTCGCTGGCGTCCCCGTCATCTTCTGAAGTCGACGATCAGCCGCGCAGGAACCCTCCTGCTGCCGAGTCATCATTGGTTGAAGTGTCCTTGGTATCTTCTTCGGAGGAAAAGAAGAAGTTGCCATCCCAGGAATCTTCGTCGCCTTCATCCAGATCCCCATGAAGGAGAATCTGGTGGTCCTTATTGTTGGTCAGGGACTCATCATCCTCTGACCAAATGCTGAAGTCCCACTCCTCTGCGTCCCAATGCAGAGGAGCGAGAGCCTCGTATGAAGCTACTAAATCAAAACTCCGGCTCGCCTCCCTGGAGGTTTTGGAGTTAGGAGAGGTGATGGAGATTATGGAAGAAGAGGAAGAGGAATTGGAGGAGGCAGAGGAAAAGGAAGCCATCACCGAAGGGTGCAGAATATGTTGGTGCGGTTAATTCACGGAGGAAGGAGATGAATAGAAGCAGATCCGCCGATGCCAGTTTATAAGGGCAGAGATGGAAGGCAAAGCGGCGCTATGATGATTTTCGAGGGAGAAGTCGAAGAGTCGCGTCCGATGGCATTGGGAGGCAGCGTGCGCGTACAGGCCCTGGAATTCGAGGGGTCGCGTCCGACGGCATTGGAAGCGGCATGTGCGTGTACAAGTCTTAGAAGTCAAAGAGGCGATGGTTTTGGAATTATCATTGCCAAAACCAGAGGGGCATGTGTTATTGCCATAATTTGACTGGGCCAGAGGATGGGTCGAGAGCAACGTGGGCTGAAGGAGATCATCGTGGCGATTTGCGAATCGGCTTCTGTGTGAGCGTATTAAGGGCTAGGATGGCCGTGTATCTAGTAAGGATAGTTTAAATATAGTAAGTTAGAGATTGTATCGTAATCAGCTAGGGTTAGCTAAAGAGATCAAGTCTCCGGACTATAAATATGTATCATGAGATTCAATAGAAAAAATCCAACATTCACAACAAACTCTCGGCGCATCGCCATCCCTATTCCCAAGGGTTTCTCCAAGTAACTGACATGCTGCTCCTATCATGCTCTGCATGGTCGGGGCAGCATCGCATTTATCTGCTTATCTTTGTGTTTCTCGTGCTGAAGCATTGTTGACGATGAGTAACACTAGTTATCTTGAATGATTATGATACTGCATTAGTTCTTAATAGTGTATCTATGCCCTGCTTGCTGTTCGTAATCGTTTAGCTGCCCTTGTACGTGATCCCAGGTGCAAGGGCAGCACCTTGCTCTGTTCTTGCTTAGTAGATCTAATCTGTTACGGTAGTTCTTTGTACTACAAGGATTTGGTTTAATATCCATATGATTAGGCCCTTCAAATGGGTTGAATGTTCTGGCTGCATGTCTGGTGCTTTATGGTAATTTAAGGAGAGATTGTTCCGGGAATTGGCTTATTAGTTGGTTTTTAGGCCTCTTTCTAGGTTGACATCTTGTTACCTTTTATGTTCGTTAGGCTTAATCACGCGTAGGATGTTCCGGTCATACGGTGAAGACTTTTACTGTCATAGATTGGATTAGCTTGGTAATTATAGAGCATGCTTTTATCTCTTCTATCGGATTCGTACAAGACATTCAAATATTAATAGATCCAATCTGTTAAACGGGTGCAATCTGCTTCTTTTAGCCGATTATGAGGGTTACCCAAATGTCCAACCTGGTACAAAGACAGGTCCGACTCGGTGCAAAGGCTCCATCGGCTCTTCTAGCCGATCTTGGGAGTCATTTTAAGAGCCAGTCGTAGCTCGGACTAATGTTTGACGTGGCTGTGCATGTAGGAAAATAACTGATAACAACTTCTATACCTTCCTGATCAGGTATAGGTCAGGTGGCACGCCTAGCACTTCACCAAGCCAGGGCGTGTGCCGGACTTCTGGGCCGTTGACCGAGGGACCAGGACCCACTAGCCGTCTCGGAAGCCTCCCGGCTCCTCGTGTTGCCTGTCGTTGCTCGCCGGTGGGTTTTGATCGACAACAACTGGAAATATTAGCACAAAAGCCCTTCAGAAACCTAAGAGACTAGTCATACACAAGTAATTAGGTACTGGAAGTATGGGAGCAAGTCCCCTTCAGTAAACTTGCGTGCAGTACTAGTCGTAAACCGGTAAAATGAAGTTGTACTGGTAATATCAATCTCCAGGTGCCAATAGAAGATGTCCCAGTTAATCAAGGATGAAACTGATGTCGATGTTCAATATTCCATGAATTTGGTACCTCCTGGCCATCCAGGTACTGTAACCAATAAGATCCAAGGCTTGTAACCTTGTGCACAATGAAAAGTCCTTCCCATCATGAGTTAAGCTTGTGTAGCCCGGTATCATCTTGGATTCATCGAAGACCCATATCTCCAACATTGAAAGAGAGTCGTTGAACGTTCCTGTCATGGTAACGACAAACTCCTTGTAAGTAGCAGGCTGACTGCATCAATGGATTGCATCGGATTTCCTCAGCTGAGTCAAGCTCCAGATGTCGTGCCGTGTCAGCCTCACCTTCTTCAAATATTTCCAGTCGTGGAGACTTCCACATCATGTCAGCTGGTAATATAGCTTCAGACCCGTATGCGAGGAAGAAAGGTGACTGGCCTGTGGCTTTGCTTGGTTGTGTGCGAAGCCCCCAGACAACTGATGAAATCTCATGGATCCACTTGCCGCCCTTTTTGCTATTCTCGTCATAAAGTCTTTTCTTCAGTCCATCAAGAATCAAGCCATTGGCGCGCTCCACCTGGCCACTGGCCTACAGATGAGCCACCGAAACATATTTGACTTCAATGGAGCTACGCTCACATAAATCCCAAAACTGATGCGAGAGGAAATTGGATCCCAAATCTGTGATGATTGTGTTGGGGAAGCCAAAGAGGTGTAAAATATCACAGATGAAAGTAACCACTCGATGTGGCAGAACCAACCTGAATTATACCGGCTCAAGTACACGAGTACGTTCCCGAGGGCTCCAACGTGCTTCAAACGGTATAATCCCTTGGCCTGTCGGGTAACGTCCCGATAAACCACCGGATACAGGATCGAATAAGGTTACCTCACACGAAGGTGAGTCCAGAGATAAAGTCATCATCATATTTTACATCACAAGGAATTACATTACAAGAGTTTCCAAAAATAGTATGAAGTTCTAAATTTAGAAAAGACATTACAAACTGTTAAAGCTATGGTTTTTAGCAGAGGAAAAACATACGCGATGATTTACAACACGTCGCCCGGACGGATGTCATGTTAAGCCCTGACACGACATCACTCGAGATTACCAATATTGGCCGGGGATGGGTCCCATTCCGCGGACCAACCTTCTGGAAGAGCACAAGGCCAAGGCAAGAAAAGAGAAGGGTCTTCAAAGACTTTACCTGTAAACATGTAACATAGCAAGACTGAGTATACTAATACTCAACAAGGCTTACCCGGTTATGGTATACTTAGCCATGTAACTTACCCGGTTATGGTATACTTAGCCATGTAACTAGACTTATGAAGGCTTATAATGGTTCTGGACTTAGTTTCAGCTGAACAGCAACTAAGAGTGGATCCTTAGTTTCAACTTTTAGCTTTCAAATTCTATGTGATTATCCATTCTAGATAAGCACTTATAACTAAGCAAGCAAGGTAGAGCTCTTTATCTCAACCATCAGTATTACTCATCATATAGTTGCTCTTGTTACTCTGTGTGATAAAGGGGATAAGCAGTCTCATTCATCGTGAGAGGCGGACGATTCTTGAATCGAAATTCAACCTTGCAAGGTAAACCTAACTCACACACTTGGAACACCACAGGGTCATTCCAAAGCAACCGTTTACCTTTCATTCCGACTCATGGACAGGCCCACCACAAGCGACTGCAGGACTATACGCACTTCCAAAGTGCAGGACGTACGTCTGTAGCGCGACTACAAAACCCGTACTCCTGGTTGCCCTTGCAACACGTATTCCCACACGTCGAACATAAGTAACCAGAAGAAGCAAGACGAGTGGTGGGAGGTATGTCCACTCCTCGGGTCGATTGGCTACTAGGCTTACCGCTTACCATATTTCGCGGCATGTGGTTAGTACTTTCAAACGCTTAACCCCGATCGGCACACACCGCGACCTTATCAATTTCAACAACACAGACGGGGTATCACCTCAACCATGATACCTCACAAAACTCCCGTCCGTCATCCTTATAGTGATAACAGGAATGTAAACATTACAACTCCTATATCGTGCGAGTGATAGGAAATCACCCGACTTCTACCGGCCCTATTAGCATAGCAGCTAGTCGGACTCAAATGCTAATATTCAACACATTGGTTCCTAGGGAAATGCAACTAGGGTTTCAAGCAATTCCTAAGAACTTAATGCATAGAATACGTAAATAGATATAGATTGCAGTGTAATAAAAATAGTAGGTTATGTCCGGGGCTTGCCTTTATTGGTTTGGCTAGGGTTAGTCAAGTTAATAACGTCCGAACTTTGGTTCGGGCCTTCAGAGAATTCCCTGACGAAGTTCTCGGGGTCTTCAGAATAACCTCTTTCTGGTTCCGGGATTAGCTGGTAAATTCCATCGGCGAGGGTGGTCGAGTCTACATGATATGCAAGATGGAGTTCAATGGATGCATACACTATCATCTCAATTCATTTATCTTATTAATTAAGTTTTATAGTTAACCTTAAGTCATTGTTTAATTATGGGCTTATTTTGATTAATTAGACAAACTCTAAGTTAGGAATATAATCTAAATTAACCTAAGTAGGTTTAATTAAGATAACATCATCCTAGTATTTTTCAGAACATTTTATGCAATAAATAAATCACAACAATTAACTTAATTAAATAACATAGATAGCTTGAATAAATTTTATAGAACATTTTTCTTCAAAACTAAGGTTACCAAAATTATTAAGCATTGCTTTAGCATAATACACTTATTGTGAATTTATCAAGATTTTATATTAATAGGAAATATGCCACACAATTTAAATATTAAAAGAATAAGATCCATTTGTAAATATAATTCTATACTAGGTCTGGGGTTTTAATTTATAGCCATGTTCTATTATGCAAGAATAACATTCTAGAATATTGTCATAATTTTACATGAACTAGAACTATTGTTCATGAATTTTCTTTAAATCTAAGCTTAAATTCATAGCATAAGTTCTATTAGGGTTCTGGTTCCTAAACCTTTACCATGAACTACACATGCTAAAATAAGGCTAAGATAAAATTTTTAGCTATAAACATGCAGAGATGCATTTAGAATTAAATCATGAAGCTTTAATCTACATAAAACAAAGACATCACAACATCATGGCTAGAGGACTTTGCTAGGCCCCCAAAAATTACACCAAGCTACTCATAACACCTACAACATATGTTCCAAAATTCAACTGCAATAGAGCTATAGATCAAATGATCCAATTAAAGCATTCATTTACTTCTATTTTAAACACAGCACAAATCATATACTTTCATAACATGGTCACAAAACAAGAGTGATAGAGTTTGAAACAAGGATTCAGGTCCAACTGGTTTTACATTTTTTTTGAATTTTCTATGATTTCCTAGAAATTTTCAAAGTTCAGCACATTGAAAAGGAGAAAGAATCAAAATCTTTCATATAGGCCCTCAGAAAAAGTTGAAACTTCGCAGATATACCCTTCTGCCATGGCCGGCCGGGGCAAGCTTGATTCCGGCCAAATTCCGACCATGGGGTACACCGGCGGTGAGGGGCAAGGAGAGGGAGAGCACGAGGGAAGCTCGGACTACCTATTGGTGGTCTTGGACGGGCTCGGGGTGGCTCGTAGCGGCCGGCCCACCGGAGACAGTAGCGGCGGCGGGGACCAACTGCGGCGGCGGCACTCCGGCCTTCAGGGGAGTAAGGGGCCGGGCTGGGGAGACTCAGTGGAGGCTAGGGAAGTCGTTTGAGGGATCTTTGGGGGCGGAGGGGAGATAGGGCGGCGGGTCGACGAGTGACCGAAGTTCTCCGAAGATGGTGGCGGCGGTGGTGTGGTGGTGCTAGGAGCAGAGCTACGGCGAGAGAGAGAGAGAGAGAGAGAGACACCAGGGGGTAAAGAACTAGCTTCAGGAGGTCCCGGGGCAGCTACTTATAGAAAGGAGAAGGGGAAGAACGGCGCACGGCCGGGCGCCACGACGGCGCGGTCACGGCAGAACTGGCGGCGGCGCAGTGCGCGTGGCAGCACGGGAGCGGACGGGAGAACCAAGGGATAGGGCCGGGGAGGGGATAAGGCGGCGCGTGGATGAGCAAAGGAGCAGGGGGGCAGCACTGGCCGGCCGGAATCCGAGAAGCGGCGGCGGCGGCGCAGAGAACAGGGGAGCAGAGGGACTGCCAGAGGAAGAAGAAGGGTGGGGGGCGCCAAGGACTCATTTGCTAATTACAAAAACTTCAAGGGCCTGAATGTAAAGTTAAATTTCCCACTGTTACAGGGTTCTAATGGAAAAATGACCAAAATAGAAAATGTGTAAATTTTCAAGCTCTACAACATTGCTTTAGGGTTTGAATTCAAAAACTCAAAGTATACACATTTATTTTGATAACTTGGACTAAATTTGAACTTTATAAGGGTTTTGTCCTTCCTAGAGTAAATTTCACATACCTTTGGACATACATGCAAGTTTTTCAAAACTGTCATGATGACTAACATTCTTACATGTAAACCCCTACTAAACTTTGAAGGTTACTCTTGCAACTCATGCATCTTGCACAAAAGGACTCATAGTTTTATAAAATCACACATAAGGTCTTATTTCTACAAATACATCCAACCTTATACATTTCAACACATGCATTACATTTCATAACCTATTATGGTACAATTTGACACCTAGGGTGTCACAACCTCCCCCCCTAAAAAGGAATCTCGTCCCGAGATTCAAAGGCAGAAAGAATCAGACGTTTGGGGATTGGCTTGAAGGAAGTTTGGAAAATTTTGTTGAAGATAAGATTCTGTTTCCCAAGTTGCTTCTTCTTCGGTGTGGTGATCCCATAAAATCTTGTACATCTTAATCGTCTTTCTTCTAGTGACTCTTTCCTTGGTATCCAAGATTTGAATAGGTTGCTCGGTGTAAGATAAATCAGGTTCAATCTCAATGGCAGTGGTTTCAATGATCTCCGTAGGTACTTTAATACATTTCTTGAGTTGTGAGATATGGAAGACATCGTGAATGGCAGCCAATTGAGATGGAAGGTGAATTTTGTAAGCCACAGGGCCACAGACCTAGAGAATCTCAAAGGGTCCAACATACCGTGGTGCTAATTTCCCTTTTGTGCCAAAACGCTGAACACCCTTGGTAGGAGATACTCGGAGATAGACAAAATCTCCTGCTTGAAATTGTAGAGGTTTCCTTCTTTTATCTACATAACTTTTCTGTCTGGACTGAGCTATTTTAAGGTTGGCTTGAATAATCTTGACTTTATCTTCGGCTTCGACAACTAGGTCTGGTCCAAAGATTTTGCGTTCACCGGTCTCGGACCAACTCAAAGGAGTTCAACATCTGCGACCGTATAGCGCTTCAAAAGGAGCCATCTGAAGGCTAGATTGATAACTGTTGTTATAAGAGAATTCAGCTAGAGCAAGACATTTGTCCCAGCTTGTACCATAATGAATAATACAAGCTCGGAGCATGTCTTCAAGAATTTGGTTGACTCGCTCAGTCTGTCCATCTGTCTGAGGATGATATGCAGAGCTTCGAATCAGTTTGGTTCCAAGAGCAGACTGTAGTTGTTCCCAGAAGCGTGCAATGAATTGTGCCCCTCGATCAGAAATAATGGTCTTAGGAACACCGTGCAACCGAACAATTTGATCAAGATAGACTTCGGCATATTTCTTAGCAGAATAAGTGGTATGCACAGGAAGAAAATGAGCCGTTTTGGTAAGTCTATCAATAATTACCCATATGGAGTCATGTTTTTGGGAGGTGTTAGGAAGACCAACAATAAAATCCATACTAATGTCTTCCCATTTCCATGACGGAATGGGTAGTGGTTGGAGTGTACCAGATGCCTTGAGATGACTGGCTTTAACTCTCTGGCACGTATCGCACTCAGATACATATTTAGCAATCTCTCTCTTCATTCTGGTCCACCAAAAATTCTGTCATAGATCTTGATACATTTTGGTGCTACCAGGATGAATAGAGAATTTAGATAGATGGGCTTCATCAAGGATTTACTTACAAAGTGGATGGTCTTTAGGTACAACAATACGATTGTTGAACCATAGGACTCCTTGATGATTGGTGTGAAAATACTTATATTTGGCTTCTCCCAGAGATAACTTTGATTTGATAATTTTGATACCCTCATTATGTAGTTGAGACATGATGATTTTATCTCGAAGGGTAGACTCGATCGATAAAAGATTCAGACTACCTTGAGGAATGATTTCTAGATTGAGCTTCCTCATCTGATTGCAGAGAGTGTCACTGAAGGTTGCTATGGATAAACAGTGACAATGTGCCTTGCGGCTAAGGGCATCCGCAACCACATTGGCCTTGCCAGGATGATAGTGTACCTCAAGATCGTAGTCTTTGATTAATTCTAACCAACGCCTTTGCCTCATATTCAGATCAACTTGAGTGAAGATATATTTGAGGTTCTTATGGTCAGTGTAGATGTTACACTTAGCACCCATAAGATGATGTCTCCAGATCTTGAGAGCATGAATAACAGCTGCCAATTCAAGATCATGATTCCGAAGTGCTCGGGATGCATAAGCAATGACTCGGTTGTTTTGCATAAGAACACAACCAAGGCCCGTTCCAGAAGCATCGCAATAGACATCAAAAGGCTGAGTATTATCCGGCTGAGCTAGTACTGGGGTAATTGTCAGAAGTCATCTCAAAGTGTGGAATGCTTCATCACACTTATCATCCCAGCAGAACTTAACTTCTTTCTTAAGTAGCTCAGTCATAGGTTTGGCTATCTTGGAGAAGTCTGGAATGAATCGGCGATAATATCCCGCCAATCCAAGGAAACTTCAGATTTGATGGACTGAAGTTGGGGGTTTCCAGTCCATAACCTCCTAGACTTTAGTTGGATCAACTGATATGCCTTCACTAGAGATAGTATGTCCCAAAAATTTCATACTATCCAGCCAGAATTCACATTTCGAGAATTTGGCATAAAGGCGATGATCACGTAGTCGTTGAAGAACAACACGTATATGATTTGCATGGTCTTCCTTAGTCTTGGAATATATTAGAATATCATCGATGAAGACCACGACGAATTTGTCGAGTTCCGGCATAAAGACTGAATTCATGAGATACATGAAATATGCCGGCGTGTTAGTAAGCCCAAATGACATAACCAGATATTCATATAATCCATATCTGGTTGAGAAAGCCGTTTTTGGGATGTCATAAGGCCTGATTTTGATCTGATGATAACCAGAGCGTAAATCAATCTTAGAAAAGACCTTAGCTCCAACTAGCTGATCGAACAAGATGTCAATGCGGGGAAGAGGGTACTTATTTTTGATAGTAACCGCATTGAGTGGACGATAATCGACACATAGCCTTAGGCTATTGTCTGTCTTCTTTACGAAGAGAGCAGGGCAACCCCAAGGTGAAGCGCTTGGGCGTATGAAACCTTTATCAAGAAGATCTTGGAGTTGGATTTTCAATTCAGCCAATTCATTTGGAGGCATGCGATACGGCCTCTTTGAAATAGGAGCGGTGCCAGGTTGAAGTTCAATAATGAACTCAATATCTCTATCCGGTGGCATTCCAGGCAAATCGTCTGGAAAGACATCGGGGTACTCACAGACCACAGGAATATCTTTTACCTTGATGTCTGTGATGGCATAAGTGCAAGAGTGCAGATACTCCTGCTGGGGCAGATAGAGGGTAGTTGCTCCTTGATGTGGTGAGTCAATCTCGATAACTCGGGAAGAGATGTCTAGCAGTACTCTATGTTCTGTCATCCAATTTGTCCCAAGTATAATATCAATACCCTCTAGGTTTAATAGAATCAAATCAGTTCTGATTTCCTTGCTACCCAATTGAATTGGCACCTTTTTGATCATTTGGCCAGATGTAATTTTTCCTCCAGGGGTAGAGATCACATATGACCCCTTGGTAGGGGGAAGATCAAGTCCTATTCGGGTACTACAGTTGTTACTAATGAAACTATGAGTTGCTCCTGAATCGAATAATGTAACAACTGGTTGGTGGTGTACTGAAAATGTACCCGACATGATAGGAGCTCCATCCGGAAGTTCTGCAAGGGTAGTGAAGTTGATTTGTCCTTGCCGGACTTGCATCATCGGCCTCTTGCCCTTGTTCCGGTCATTCTGACTGGAACTCTGCCCTTGATTAGGTTTCTTGGGCTGCGGACAATATTTGATGAAATGATCCGCACTTCCGCAATTGAAACCGTGATAGGTGCTGCTTCTCTGTTGGACTTGTTGAACATTTGGTCGTAGGCCAAATTGTTGTGGTTGTTGTAGAGGTACAGGAGGTTGATACTCTTCTTGTTGTTGAAATGACTTGAAAACCAGTCCACCAAACGGAACATTCCATTGGGGTGCTCTAGGCAGTGCATTCAGAACAAACTGATTCTGCGAGGGTTGAACGCCCGCGGGTCCAGTGGAGATCCTTTGCTTCTTTTCGGCACGGTGTGCCATAATACAATCCTCCTGAGTCAGTGCCATGTTGACCAGCTCACTGAATGTACCTGCCTTGATAAGGTTCAGACATTTTTTGAGCTTAGTATTCAAACCTCGACGAAAATGATCTTGCTTCTTGGCATCATTATCAGCATGATAGCCCGCATACTGACACAGGTGATTAAAAGCCTGAGCATACTGTAGTACGGTGCGGGTGCCTTGAGTAAGTGCTAAGAACTCATTCAGTTTCCGCTCCATCAGCCCTTCAGGTATATGATGTGCCCTGAAGGCATTACGGAATTCTTCCCAAGAGGTAACATGGCCATCAGTTTGCATAGCACAATAATTATCCCACCAAAGACGGGCAGCTCCGCGTAATTGTTGGGCAGCGAAATGAGCCTTGTTAGAGTACGCACATGGAATCGTAAGAAGAGCAAACTTAGATTCAATGGTGCGGAACCAAGCATTGGCATCCAAGGGCTCCTCCGCTTTGCTGAACAGCGGGGGCTGAGTACTAAGGAAATCTTGATAGGTTGCCACTTGAGTTTCATCACGACCTCGTGATTGCTGGCATTGTTGATTCTATTGTGCTTGTACCAATAGATTAAGAAGTTCAGTTTGTCGAGCCAGAACGTCGGCTAGATTCGGAGGGGGTGGTGATGGTGGTTGGGAACCACTGATCTGCTCTGTCCGAAACCTTTCGGGGTTCCACGTGTGGCTCCAACCATCTGAAACAAGAATTTAGATGATGAAATTCATTTACCCTGCTGAGAACTTACAAGGTAAATGGAACGAGACAACCAATTCTGATAACAGCAAAGGCTGAAAATCAGAGGGATACCTAAGATACCCAACTAAAAGATCCTATTGGAACCATGAGAACAACCAACATGTCACCTATCCTTAGGAAAGCAACAGAATTAAGCACCCAATTTCATGATTAATGTATTATGCATGCACGCACTAACGTCCTCACAAACCAAAATAACTGCCAAATATCTTTGGACTTACGTAGTTAATTTCGGTGGCATAATACATACGTCTCTCACTATTAACTAGTCGATAAACCCTATCCGTCCTAATTTCATAATCGTGGTTAGTGTACCTGCAGATAATCACAATATATATATTCAATGAACCTTTCATGCCAGCATGTCATGAAATCGTCCCCAATCATTACTGTTCACTATAGAAACAGCATCTGTACAATTACCGCCGTGCAGACAACGTTAACATACGTCGTCGAAACAACGTATTCACGGGGGTACCGCAAAATGCGGGGGTATGAACAGTGATCGCCATACCCTGCACCGAACCATATACTCCCAATGTAATCAACTGAAGTTGATACATTGGCAGCATCTCAAGTAGGCCACTGCTTGAGAAACAGCGTTCGGTTCGCATCACCGACGGGAAGGCCAAGCTCCCTCAGTTGGCTGAGGATCCTTACCTTCTTACCTCACCATCGAAGATGTCGTTACGAAAAATAAGGTTGGGTTGTGCATGAATTTAAGTTTAACCAGGAAAGTAATGCTGGTAGTTAGGGTTATATATACATATATTATAGCCACCTCTACATCCTTCATAAACATTACCCTAGGGCTTTACGTACTAAGCATAATCCTTAACGGATCCAACGTAGTTTTGCCAAATATTTGGTTAGTCAAACTTTTATACTGAAAGCATCTTTAAGGTAAAATGTAGCTCCAGGGTAACCTTATAGCTCTGATACCAACTGTGGCAGAACCAACCTGAATTATACCGGCTCAAGTACATGAGTCCGTTCCCGAGGGCTCCAACGTGCTTCAAACGGTATAATCCCTTGGCCTGTCGGGTAACGTCCCGATAAACCACCGAATACAGGATCGAATAAGGTTACCTCACACGAAGGTGAGTCCAGAGATACAGTCACCATCATATTTTACATCACAAGGAATTACATTACAAGAATTTCCAAAAATAGTATGAAGTTCTAAATTTAGAAAAGACATTACAAACTGTTAAAGCTATGGTTTTTAGCAGCGGAAAAACATACGCGATGATTTACAACACGTCATCCGGACGGATGTCATGTTAAGCCCTGACACGACATCACTCGACATTACCAATATTGGCCGGGGACGGGTCCCATTCCGCGGACCAACCTTCTGGAAGAGCACAGGGCCAAGGCAAGAAAAGAGAAGGGTCTTCAAAGACTTTACCTGTAAACATGTAACATAGCAAGACTAAGTATACTCATACTCAGCAAAGCTTACCCGGTTATGGTATACTTAGCCATGTAACTAGACTTATGAAGGCTTATAATGGTTCTGGACTTAGTTTCAGCTGAACAGCAACTAAGAGTGGATCCTTAGTTTCAACTTTTAGCTTTCAAATTCTATGTGATTATCCATTCTAGATAAGCACTTATAACTAAGCAAGCAAGGTAGAGCTCTTTATCTCAACCATCAGTATTACTCATCATATAGTTGCTCTTGTTACTCTGTGTGATAAATGGGATAAGCAGTCTCATTCATCGTGACAGGCGGATGATTCCTGAATCGAAATTCAACCTTGCAAGGTAAACCTAGCTCACACGCTTGGAACACCACAGGGTCGTTCCAAAGCAACCGTTTACCTTTCATTCCGACTCGTGGACAGGTCCACCACAAGTGACTGCAGGACCATACGCACTTCCAAAGTGCAGGACGTACGTCTGTAGCGTGACTACAAAACCCGTACTCCTGGTTGCCCTTGCAACACGTATTCCCACACGTCGAACATAAGTAACCAGAAGAAGCAAGACGAGTGGTGGGAGGTATGTCCACTCCTCGGGTCGATTGGCTACTAGGCTTACCGCTTACCATATTTCGCGGCATGTGGTTAGTACTTTCAAACGCTTAACCCCGATCGGCACACACCGCGACCTTATCAATTTCAACAACACAGACGGGGTATCACCTCAACCATGATACCTCACAAAACTCCCGTCCGTCATCCTTATAGTGATAACAGGAATGTAAACATTACAACTCCTATATCGTGCGAGTGATAGGAAATCACCCGACTTCTACCGGCCCTATTAGCATAGCAGCTAGTCGGACTCAAATGCTAATATTCAACACATTGGTTCCTAGGGAAATGCAACTAGGGTTTCAAGCAATTCCTAAGAACTTAATGCATAGAATACGTAAATAGATATAGATTGCAGTGTAATAAAAATAGTAGGTTATGTCCGGGGCTTGCCTTTATTGGTTTGGCTGGGGTTAGTCAAGTTAATAACGTCCGAACTTTGGTTCGGGCCTTCAGAGAATTCCCTGACGAAGTTCTCGGGGTCTTCAGAATAACCTCTTTCTGGTTCCGGGATTAGCTGGTAAATTCCATCGGCGAGGGTGGTCGAGTCTACATGATATGCAAGATGGAGTTCAATGGATGCATACACTATCATCTCAATTCATGGTAAAGTTGCAATCCAAATAAGAGAACATTACATTCTAACAAACAACCTAACTACCCTGTACTGGGCAGTCATTTATCGGGTATTAACTAAACTACCTAGTTTCATTAAGCAACAGGGTGGGTTACCCTAAAATTTTTAAACTAATTACGCTTGGAAGCATGTTTGGTTGTTATAAACAACAACTAATCCCACTTAGCAACTTCATTTATCTTATTAATTAAGTTTTATAGTTAACCTTAAGTCATTGTTTAATTATGGGCTTATTTTGATTAATTAGACAAACTCTAAGTTAGGAATATAATCTAAATTAACCTAAGTAGGTTTAATTAAGATAACATCATCCTAGTATTTTTCAGAACATTTTATGCAATAAATAAATCACAACAATTAACTTAATTAAATAACATAGATAGCTTGAATAAATTTTATAGAACATTTTTCTTCAAAACTAAGGTTACCAAAATTATTAAGCATTGCTTTAGCATAATACACTTATTGTGAATTTATCAAGATTTTATATTAATAGGAAATATGCCACACAATTTAAATATTAAAAGAATAAGATCCATTTGTAAATGTAATTCTATACTAGGTCTGGGGTTTTAATTTATAGCCATGTTCTATTATGCAAGAATAACATTCTAGAATATTTTCATAATTTTACATGAACTAGAACTATTGTTCATGAATTTTCTTTAAATCTAAGCTTAAATTCATAGCATAAGTTCTATTAGGGTTCTGGTTCCCAAACCTTTACCATGAACTACACATGCTAAAATAAGGCTAAGATAAAATTTTTAGCTATAAACATGCAGAGATGCATTTAGAATTAAATCATGAAGCTTTAATCTACATAAAACAAAGACATCACAACATCATGGCTAGAGGACTTTGCTAGGCCCCCAAAAATTACACCAAGCTACTCATAACACCTACAATATATGTTCCAAAATTCAACTGCAATAGAGCTATAGATCAAATGATCCAATTAAAGCATTCATTTACTTCTATTTTAAACACAGCACAAATCATATACTTTCATAACATGGTCACAAAACAAGAGTGATAGAGTTTGAAACAAGGATTCAGGTCCAACTGGTTTTACATTTTTTTTGAATTTTCTATGATTTCCTAGGAATTTTCAAAGTTCAGCACATTGAAAAGGAGAAAGAATCAAAATCTTTCATATAGGCCCTCAGAAAAAGTTGAAACTTCGCAGATATACCCTTCTGCCATGGCCGGCCGGGGCAAGCTTGATTCCGTCCAAATTCCGACCATGGGGTACACCGGCGGTGAGGGGTAAGGAGAGGGAGAGCACGAGGGAAGCTCGGACTACCTATTGGTGGTCTTGGACGGGCTCGGGGTGGCTCGTAGCGGCCGGCCCACCGGAGACAGTAGCGGCGGCGGGGACCAACTGCGGCGGCGGCACTCCGGCCTTCAGGGGAGGAAGGGGCCGGGCTGGGGAGACTCAGTAGAGGCTAGGGAAGTCGTTTGAGGGATCTTTGGGGGCGGAGGGGAGACAGGGCGGCGGGTCGACAAGTGACCGAAGTTCTCCGAAGATGGTGGCGGCGGCAGTGTGGTGGTGCTAGGAGCAGAGCTACAGCGAGAGAGAGAGAGAGAGAGAGACACCAGGGGGTAAAGAACTAGCTTCAGGAGGTCCCGGGGCAGCTACTTATAGAAAGGAGAAGGGGAAGAACGGCGCACGGCCGGGCGCCACGGCGGCGCGGTCACGGCAGAACTGGCGGCGGCGCAGTGCGCGTGGCAGCACGGAAGCGGACGGGAGAACCGAGGGATAGGGCCGGGGAGGGGATAAGGCGGCGCGTGGATGAGCAAAGGAGTAGGAGGGCAGCACTGGCCGGCCGGAATCCGAGAAGCGGCAGCGGCGGTGCAGAGAACAGGGGAGCAGAGGGACTGCCAGAGGAAGAAGAAGGGTGGGGGGCGCCAAGGACTCATTTGCTAATTACAAAAACTTCAAGGGCCTGAATGTAAAGTTAAATTTCCCACTGTTACAGGGTTCTAATGGAAAAATGACCAAAATAGAAAATGTGTAAATTTTCAAGCTCTACAACATTGCTTTAGGGTTTGAATTCAAAAACTCAAAGTATACACATTTATTTTGATAACTTGGACTAAATTTGAACTTTATAAGGGTTTTGTCCTTCCTAGAGTAAATTTCACATACCTTTGGACATACATGCAAGTTTTTCAAAACTGTCATGATGACTAACATTCTTACATGTAAACTCCTACTAAACTTTGAAGGTTACTCTTGCAACTCATGCATCTTGCACAAAAGGACTCATAGTTTTATAAAATCACACATAAGGTCTTATTTCTACAAATACATCCAACCTTATACATTTTAACACATGCATTACATTTCATAACCTATTATGGTACAATTTGACACCTAGGGTGTCACACTCGATCTGTAGTTGTAACATTCAAGTAGAGATATAGACACTAGGTATTAGTGTGATATAGATATGCTTGCTATGATACATACAAGTTGTACAAAGAACTAGGGGTATATTTGTAAATTATTGATTGTATGAGCCCTTGAGTGTAATTTGGGTAAATATATTATTAAGTGTCAAACCTAAATGACTATAGAGAAGAAAAGTACAAAAGTTAAGTAAAAACATAAGAAAAATAGACTTTTGTTTGAAACTAAGGACCTATGGGTGATTAACACAATGATATAAGGGTTTACATGTGAAATGATTGAAATATAAAAGTAAAATTTAGATTTACTTAAGGGCTAAAGTGTAAAAAGGTTAGTCATGATTACACTACATGCAATCTGGCAAAAAGGCCCTAAACATTAAAGCATTTTGTTTGAATTATAACAAAAGCTTTACAATTTGAGTTGGGTTCAAAAGTTTAAAATAAAACTATATCCTTTGAGATTTTGAACTTGAACCCTAAAGCATTGTTGTAGGGTTTGAAATGCTTTACAACTTTGCTTTAAATTTTTCTCACTAGGATTTTGTATCAACAGGAATTCTTTCTTTATAGAGGAGTCCCTCGAGTTTTCTAAATTTGCAAACGAGTCCCCCTGACACCTCCCTGCTTCTTCTTCCTCTGGCGCTCTGCTTCCCCTCTGCTTCGCTCCTGCCACCGCCGCTCACTGCCGGCGCAGCACCCCAAGCTCCACCTCCAGCTCCTGGACATACCCACGCGTCGCCCCCTGCCTCCCCCACCTCTGCTCCCCTCCCTCCCTGGCTTCTCCTGCGCTCGCCACGCGCGCGCCACCGCCGCTCGGCCGCCACCGAGCCGCCACCGTGGCAAGCCCCAAATCAAGAGCCCGGCCCACGTCTTTGTGAGCGCATGAGCACCACAAGTACCCCGCAAAGCTAATGCTCGCGTCCTTTCCTTTCTTCTCCACTCCGATGCCTCGGAACGCCACCGCCATTGCCACCCGAACGCCGGCGAGCTCGAGCTCACCGTCGCCCCACTCCTCCACAGCTGCTCCGCCTGCGCTGACCCCGTCTTCAGCTACACCTCGCCCTCACGCAGCTTTCCAGCCAACCCCCTTCCACGCTCGAACACCGGAGCGCCGCCGCGCCGTTCTCCCCGGCCGCCGCCTCTACCTCGCCGTGGGCAGGCCCCCACGGACCTGTCCGACTCCACCCAAAACCTCCAGAAGGTCGCCCTTGACCCCCTCATGCTTTTCCCCTCTTCTTCCCCGCCGCCGGCGACGAGCTTCGCTGGAATCGACGGTCAAAATCCCTCCCTCTACTCTGACTCCGGCCAGGAGCCACATTGCAATCTTTTAAATTCTTCTAGGGTCTTAACTGCAAAGTTCCAGTCCTTTCTTCTTTTTCAAATCAGTGAAGTTCAAAAATGTTTAGAAAATCGTAGAAAAATCATAAAAATACCAGACTTGTTGGGTTAGGATCCTTGTGATGAATTCTACAACTTTTGTTTCATAATCATGCTATGAAAATGTATAGTTTGTGCTTTATTTTAAATACAAGTAAAGGGATGCTTTAATTAAATCTTGTGACCCATAGCCTTGCTGCTGTTGATTTTTGGAGCATGTGTTGCATATGGCTTGAGTAACCTTGTGTAAATTTTTGAGGCTTGGATCAGCCCTCTAGCTAGGATGTTTTGCTACCTTTGTTGTATGTTAATAAAACCTTCATAGGTTAATTTCAAAAGCATCTGTTCATATTTATGGATGAAATTTCTACCATAACTTGATCTTTATAAGTGTGATCCATCATAAAAATTTGAGCATCAGAAACCTAATATAACTTGAGTTATAAGTTTCAAGCTTAAATTCAAAGGTAATTCATAAATAATAATTATTATGCATGAAAAATTATGAATCTTTTCTGGAATACTAATCTTGAGTAGTTTATGATGTCCTTAAATTTTGAACCCTAGTTTTAGTGTAAAACTCCAGTTATAGTTGCATCTTCAAATTTCAATTTTGATCTTGTTTAATTTTGTGACTTAGTTCCTTTTAGAATAAAATTCCAATAAAACTGCAGCAAATATATCTAATACAAATCTATGCTCAGTAATTTTTGTAGCTCCTGTTTTGAAACATCTTGCCCTGTAAAAATTCTTTCAAGTTAAACATATTGTTTAATTAAGTGATTTGTTCTGATTTATCTATTGCACAAAATATTTAAAAAAATTAGGGTAATGATATTTCAATTAAACCCACTTAGGATAATTTTCATAGTATTAATTTATTTTTCCTAACTTAAGGTTTGCTTAATTAATCAAAAGTAAGCCATAATTAAATAATAACCTAAGGATAATTACAATGTTTAGTTAATAAAATAAATGAAGTTGCTAGGTGTGTTTAGTTGTTGCTTAAGATAACCAAACATGCTATCTAATAAAGTTAGTATAGATGTTTAGGGTAAACCACCCTATTGCTTAACGTAACTAGTTAGTTTGGTTGATACTCGATAAATGACTACCCAGTACAGGGTAGTTAGGTTGTTTGTTGAAATATAATATTCTGTTAATTGGATTGCAACTTTATCGGGAAGTAAAATAAAAATATATGCATTCCATAACTTATAACTGTGCATCTCATGTAGACTCAACCGCTCTCGCTGACGGTGACTACGAGCTTATTCTGGAACAAGGAGTGGAATCAGCCGAAGATCCCGGGAACGCCGTCGAAGGTTTAACTGAAGCTCCGAACCAAAGTTCGGATAACTTTGACCCTACCGTTCCCAATTCTACGCAAGAAGGCAAGCCCCGGACATAACCCACTATTTTCTTACACTGCCATTTATATCTATTTATACATTTCTATGCATTAAGTTCTTAAGAATTGTTTGGAGCCCTAGTTGCATAATTCCAAGAACCGATGTACTGAACACTAGAGCTTGAGTCTGAATAGCTGCTATGCTAATAGGACCGGTAGAAGTCGGGTGATTTCCTGTCACTCGCGCGATATAGGAATTGTACTATTACATTACTGTTATCACTATAAGGATGACGGACGGGAATTATGTGGAGTATCATGTTTGAGATGATACCCCGTCTGTGTTGTTGAACTGGATAAGGCCGCAGTGTGTGGTAGCGGTGGTTAAGTGTTTGAAAGTACTAGCCACATGCCGTGAAATATAGTAAGCGGTAAGCCTAGTAACCAATCGGCCCGAGGAGTGGACATACCCCCCACCACATGTATTTGGTTCTTTTGGTTACTTGGTTCGACGTGTAGGAATACGTGTTGCTGGGCAACTAGGAGTACGGGTTTTGTAGTCGCACTACAGACGTACGTCCTGCACTTTGGAAGTGCGTATGGTCCTGCAGTCGCTTGTGGTGGCTCTGATCTACAAGTCGGAATGAAAGGCAAACGGTTGCTTCGGAACGACCCTTTGGTGTTCCAAGCGTGTGTGTTAGGTTTACCCTTGCAAGGTTTTGAAACTCGATTCAGGAATCGTCCGTTTCTCGCGGAGATTGAGACTGCTTAATCCCTTTGCCACATAGAGTAACAAGAGCAACTTTGTGATTATCAAAGCTGATGTTTGATTAAAGATTCTACCATGCTTTGAGTACTTATAGGTGCTTACCTAGAATGGTTAATCAACTAGAACCTGAAAACTAAAAGTTGAAAGTAAGGATCTACTCTTTGTTGCTTTTCAGCTGAAAACCCTACCCAAAAACCTGAAAAGCTGACATAAGTCTAGGTACATGGCTAAGTATACCATGAGCGAATAAGTCTTGCTGAGTATTAGCATACTCAATCTTGCTTTATAACTATCTCCTTCAGGTAACCGCCCTGATGAGCCAGCTTTCATTACACCGTGGCCCTACCCCTTGCCTGATGGTTGGTTCGTGGAGTGGGATCCATCCCCGGCCAACACAGATTCTGCCGAGTAATATCATGCCAGGGCTAGCATGATATCTGTAATAATGACGTGTATAGTGTTCGTGTTTTCGAACTCCGCTGCTGTAATAATGTCCCTCGTTGGACACTAATGTTACTTTTATATGCATATGTAATATATCTGCCTGTGATGTAAAGTGTAATTGCATGTATATCTCTGGACTCGCCTTCATGCGAGGTACCTTGTTGGATCCTGCTTTCGGTGGTTTATCGGGACGTTACCCGACAGGCCAAGGGGTTACACCGTTTGAAGTACGTTGGAGCCCTTGAGAAAGGACTTGCGTATTTGAGCCGGTGTAATTCAGGTTGGTTCTGCCACAGTAGTGAGCGTTGTGATTGGCTTATACTCGATCCACTTTGTAAACTTGTTGATGGCCACCAACATGTGTGTGAAACCTCCTAGCACAGTTGTGAAGGGCCCTATCATGTCCAGGCCCCAGCATGCAAACGGCCATGAAGGTGGTATAGTGATTAGGTTATGAGTCAGAACATGAGGCTGTTTGCTAAAGAATTGGCAGTTGGTGCACCGGCAAATGAGTGCTTCAGCATCTGCCAATGCAGTCGGGCAGTAGAAACAAGATCAAAATGCCTTGCCAACTAGTGTGTGAGAAGCCGCATGGTTCCCGCACACGCCTTTGTGGATCTCTTGGAGTATCTCTTTGCCCTCCTCCTTGCTGATACACTTCATGAGTATGCCTGATGCTGATCCACGCTTGTGCAGATTGCCCCCGACTAGAACATACCCTTTGCCGCGCCGTAGGATGCGAGTAGCTTCAGCACTTCTTGGGTCGACGCCGGGGTGTAGTTTGTGCTCCTGGTTGTAGCCGATGAAGGCCACCCTCCAGTCGACCTCGATCATCAAGACCTCTCGATTGGGTTCCTTAGGACTCTAAGCGATGGAACTTGAGTCTGGTGCCCTGATGGAAGGGTGATGCAACTCGTGAATGAAAACTCCTGGTGGGATGTTAACTTTATTAGAACCCAGTTTGAAGAGCAAGTCCGCGCCCACATTGTTGTCGCGAACCACATGGTGAATTTCCAGCCCCGAGAACTTTTCTCAAGCTTGCGTAATTCCATGATGTAGGCGTCCATGGTGTTCTTGTTGATGTCCCACTCCCTGTTGACTTTTGGAACCACCAGTAAGGAGTCGCCATAGATGAGTAGTCGCTTGATGCCAGGGAGATTGCCAGGCATAGCCCATGCAACAATGCCTCATACTCGGCCTTGTTGTAGGAGACCTCGAATAGTATTTGAAATACGTACTTGAGCTGTTCTCCTCTCAGGCTGATGAAAAGTACTCCCGCACCACCGCCACCGAGCTTGAGTGAACCGTCAAAGTACATAACCAAATGCTCCGGCTGGTTAGTTGGGGCTTCCACTTGGTTTTCTCACCACTCCGCCATGAAATCGACTAGTGACTGTGACTTGATGGCTGTCCGAGGCTTGAAGTCGAGTCTAAGGGCTCCTAGCTCTACTGCCCACTTGGAGATGCACCCGATAGTGTCCCGATTGTGGAGGATATCTGCCAATGGGAACTCGGAGACCACCAGGATGTTGTATGCATCAAAGTAATGGCGAAGCTTCCTACAAGTGATGAGTATACCGTAAAGTATTTTCTGAATCGTTGGGTAACAAACCTTAGATTTAGAGAGGACTTCACTGACGAAGTAGACTGGTTGATGAACCCCGAAGGCATGGCCTTCTTCCGGTCGTTCCACCATGATTGTCGTACTGACGACATGAGTAGTCATGGCGATGTAGAGTAGCAGGTTCTCACCTGGTTGGGGAGCCGTCAGGATGGGTGGCGACTGCAAATGGTGCTTGAGATCTTGTAGCCCCTGGTTTGCCTCCTCGGTTCACTTGAACTGGTCGTGGAGCTTGAGCAATTTGAAGAAGGTTAGTCCCCTTTCTCCAAGTCGGGAGATGAATCAATTCAAAGCTGCCATGCAACCAGTGAGCTTCTGGATGTCCTTGATGGTCTTTGGAGCATCCATGGCTGTGATGGCGTTGATCTTCTCTAGATTTGCTTCGATCCCGCGGTGACTGACAATGAACCCGAGTAGTTTGCCTTGAGGCATGCCAAAGATGCACTTTGTTGGGTTGAGCTTCCATCAAAAGTGTAGCAAGCTATTGAGATCAGTGATGAACTCATCGTGGGATCTGGTCTTAATGACTACATCATCCACGTAAGCTTCAACGTTGCGGTGTAGTTGTTCCGCAAGGCACAGTTGGATGGCCCGTTGATAGGTGCCTCCTGCGTTCTTCAACCCAAAAGACATTGTAGTGTAAGCGTAAGCTCCAAAGTGGGTGATGAACGCCATTTTGATCCGGCCTTCCTCCTTGAGAGCTATCTGATGATAGCCCGAGTAGCAGTCGAGGAAGGAGAGCAGGACATAGCCAGCCGTAGTGTCGATGACTTGGTCGATGCGTGGGAGCGCGAAGGGGTCCTTCGGACAGTGTTTATTGAGATCAATATAATCCGCACACATCCTCCATTCATTATTATTCTTTTTCAATACAAGTACAGGGTTAACTAACCACTCGGGGTGGTATGCTTCTTTAATAAAGCCAGCCGTGAGTAGTTTTGCTAGCTCTTTTTGATGGCCTCGCTCTTGTCAGGGGCGAAGTGTCGTAGTCGTTGTTTTTTTGGAGTGGCTTTAGGGTCGACTTTTAGGCAATGCTCAATCAACTCCTTGGGCACCACTGGCATATCCGCTGGTTTCCACACGAATTTGTCCCGGTTAGCCCTAAGGAAGTTGATGAGCGCACATTCCTATTTGTTGCCTAAGCCACCCCCGATCAGAGCGGTCTTGGATGGGTCGCCTTCTTGCAGCTGGATGGTCTTGATACCGATGTTGATGAGGTTGGGTTTAATCCTCGACTAGCTTGGCCGCTGGTTGGAGATCTGTGTTGGTCAGCTTCAGCATGGCTGCGAGTACTTCTGCAGACGGCTTTAGCACGCGCAAAGTCATGGCGTACTCGATCACCTCTTGGTTGCAGTCGTACGACTTCTTCAAGTCTCCACGGAGTGCGAGCACAGCTGTCTTGCCTGGCATCTTGAGTAGTAGGTAGACATAGTGAGGCACGGCCATAAATTTGGCTAGTGCCGACCTGCTGAGGATGGCATGGTATGAAGAGTCTAAATCCGCCACCTCGAACTTGATGTACTCAGTGCGGTAGTTGTCTTTTATCCCAAAGGTGACTGGCAGGACCACTGACCCGAGTGGTGTAGCCGCGTTACCCGGGACGATGCTGTAAAAGGGAGCTTTACTGGGAGTGCGCATCTTGGAGATGTCCAGTCCAATCTTCTTGAGAGTACTTATGAAAATTAGGTTGAGGCTGCTCCCGCCATCGATGAGGACTCGGGTGAGCTGTCAGCCCACCATGACAGGGTCTAGGACAAGCGAAAATTTTTCCGACTCGGAGAAGCTGGTCCATTGATCATCCCTGGAGAAGGAGATCGGGACCTCGCTGTATCTTAGAGGCCTTGTTGTGGCTGGCTCCACAGAGAGTATTTCGCGCAGGGTTAGCTTCTGCACGTGCTTGGACGGGAATCTGCCGTCTCCGCCGAAGATGACGTTAACGACGTTCTTTGGATCCTGTAAGTCTTGAGCCCCCAACTTGTCACCTCCTTCGTCATCCTCCTTGTCCTTTCATTTTCCTGCTTGGGGGAGGGGTGGTGCATTGAGTGATTTTCTGATGGTGACGCACTCGAAGAGCGTATCCCGTGACTTTGGGTGTATCGGGCATTGTTTATGCAAGACTTGCTTGTAGTCCGAGTGGTTGTTCCCCGACTTCTTGCCACGCAGATTGCGCTCGACATCCGTGACTTCATGGTCTGGCTTGCGCTTTCGGGTGTTCCCTAAGTAGTTCTGCTGGCTTTTGTCGAAGTGGTCGTTGCAATTGCCTTGCTTGTCATGGTTGCGCTTGGGGAAGCGGTTGTTCTCCTCATCCTCCTGGTCAGTCCACCGTGCCATCATGTCACGCAGCTTCACGGCAATAGTCGAGCGGTTGCACCTAAAGTCATGGTAAGTGTTCTTCGAGAAGAGGCCATGTTGGAAGCAACGGATGGCGTCCTCATCCATGATGTTGGCGATGGTGGCGCGCGTCTCGAAGAAACACTGTGTGTAGGACCTCAGGGTCTCGTTCATCTCTAGTTTTAGCTGTGACAAGTCGTGGTGAGTGCCCGCCCTGATCATGGATCCCTAGAAGTTGTCGATGAAGGCCCTCTTGAGGTCCTCCCATGAGTCAATGGAGTTTGGCTTGAGGCTTTCAAGCCACGTGACGGGCGCAGACTCCAGAGCCACTGGGAAGTAGAGAACTTTTGTAGAGTTGGATCCCCCTAAAACTTCAATGGCAACAGAGTAGCAACAAATCCACTCGCGCTGGTCCTGCTTACCGTCATACTTGGGGATTTCGACTAGTTTGAAGTCCTTTGGGTAGGACTTGTCGGTGATGTTGGTGGTGAAGGCGGGCAAGCGGTCACTGTCACCGTCATCGTGGTACCTGCCGGTACGATTCCTTCTCGCTTCAAGAACAAGCTGCGCGTTGCAGCTCTTGTTGATTTTCTGCCTGAGGTCAACGCTTGGAGCATCATGGAGGTTGGCCTCGACTGGATCTTGGCCGTGATGCCTTACGCCCCGGTGGTTGCGAGGGGTTGTTGTACTTTTTGTTCATTGTTACCATGCGTGGACGGGTGGCCCTCATTGTGCTGGCGGTTGTCATTCCTCTAACTCCCATGGCCTCCTCGAGGGGTGCGACAGACCAGCGGAGGATTTTGAGTGGAGGACACTAGATGTTGCCCATCGAGTTGCACGAGCGCATGCTGGGTCAAGTAGTGCAGCCTTTGTATCTGAGGATTTGATGGGAGTTGTTGAGTTAGTAGTGCTGCTTCTATGATGGTGCTGATCGGTGTACGGTACTCGCGATCCACGATTGCTGCAAAAGCGTTGTTGAGATCCCTTGGTGCGTGGGCGTGATTCTGTGCGTTGTGCCTGCGTTGAGCGCGCTTGGCGTTCTTTGCCCACCAGATCCTTCGGTGCTTCTCATCTTCATCTTGGGGAGTGTCAGCTCTGGGCTCATCGACTGAGACATCCGAGAGTTGTTCATTGTCATACTGAGTGCCCAGCTCATCTTCCTCCACGTTGTGAAGGGAGGCCATGCAGACTTGACGATCCAGCGACTAGTTAGCCCTAAGGCTGTATTTGAGTAGCTCTATGCTACTCTCTCCTTCTTCCGTAATGGGAGAGAGGGGTCTCATAATCGAGTAGTTCGGAGGGCTCCTACGTGAAGGCCAGAAGGTGGAACTCGTAATCGAGTAGTTCGGAGGGCTCAAAGCCCTTTTAGTACATGAAACGTCCTTGTGGCATTGATGTGATGGTTAAACACAGAAGGCTGCCTGAAAACGTTTCGATGTGGCCGTTGGGTTGCGAGTGGTTTTCGAGGGTGGGGGCCACCCGTCGAGCGGTGGTTCCCTCGTTTCGAGTCATTTTCGGATCCGGCTTGAAGGTGTAGTACTGCACGGGGAGTACTCGAAATCTGAGTAAATGTCAAAAATGGGGGCCTCCTGGCAAGCGGTGGTACCCACGTCCTTGATCTTGAGCAGCAGATCCAAATCTTCCTCCAAGTCGGAGAGGGACTTAGATCGTGTGGTCTTTTCAGATCAGTTTGAATCCAACCCGAGTAGATCTAGTGCGTCACGAGTGGAAGTCGCGTTAAAAATGGACATCTTTTTGATCTACTGGGCCAGATCGGGAAGCAACATGTCATCGAGGTTGTCGATGAAGTCGTCTAGATCGCTGCTTCGATGAAGCGGCCTCCGGCTCCTTGGAGTTGGCCAGGTGGCTGTTGAAGCCACCCAAACTGTCGGCGACGCAGATCCAGGAGCCGAAGATGAAGGTTGTGCCCTCTTTGAGCACAGCACTGGTGAAGTTGAAGGATGCCATCGAATTCTTCGATGGATGCTCGACGAACACCCCTACCTGGCACGCTAGCTATCGGTGTTTTACCGCCACGCCCACTGAGGGATACCCCCAAGGTGGTGAGTTTGTAGGTAGGGTGTCATTGAGATCAGAAACTCGAAGGTGCAAAGGAACACAAGGTTTTAGACAGGTTCGGGCCGCTGAGAGCGTAATACCCTACATCCTGTGTGGTTTGTATTGCCTTTGATGATGATTGTTCTCGAGGGGGGTCCCTATCCGCCCTTATATAGTCTGGAGGGATAGGTTTACATGGAAATCCTAGTTGGGTACAAGTCCAGGAGTCCTACCCGAGTACTTCTCGGGTAGTTTCCTACCGTGTCCTACTAGTTTCACTACTGTAGGAGTAATCCTACTGCATTACAATTAGTTACAACAGATGTAGGGCGTGGGCCACATCCCATCCCGTATCCTAGGTGAGGTATGTCACGTGCGCAGCCCCGTATGTCCGGGTCTGACAATGGGTACCTATTCTTGACAAGATTACTCCCCAACTCATTCTAGCATCTTGGCTCAAAGGTAGCATTTTGACCTTTTCTCAAATTCTTGCTCATTGTAAATGCTCACCTGAAAATATGGTTGCACATGAGAAGTTGATGGGTGATGCAATTATTTAGAATAATGCAGTTCTATTAATAGTGGTCCTAAATGGATAGCATCAAAACACAATGCATGACATGATGCATGATTGTAATGGTGCAATACATATATATATATATGAGATGGTGTAGGTGCAACTGTGCAAATTATTGCAAGGATGCACAAGCTTATGAATGTTATTATAGTGCACATAATTACATGATTGTATTTTTTTTGAGAAAGAATGGAAGACATGGACTAGGATACTTCTGTCATACCTACAACTTGCTAGGTGGGCTGTCACAGTGGTTTTCTATCTACACATCTAGGAGAAGGATAGCTAGTTCTAAACCAAGTTCATTTACTTAAGGCATACTACAAGTTCAAGCTAGGTAAGGTCATGGTGAGTGGGAAAAAAACTATTTTCAAGATGATACATAAGCTCTTTGGGGACAAGGATGATTGAATTTAAACAAAATGTTTATCATATCACACATAACCTATAGAGCATTAGGAAGGGTTGACTTCATAAAAAGATCAGGTACACCGGTGTTTATGTGATGGAATGGAGAAGAGGGGACCTAAATTGATAGCTGCTATGATCATGGAATGACTCACCTTATTACATAGAAGCTTAGAGATAATAGGCTAGGATATTGGAAATGAGAGCACTAGAAATTTTGAAGACCAATGTAGTGCACCGGTAGGCTTTTGTAGCATGTCACAACCACATACCCGAGCACCAGCGCACTCCTAGCGGCACAACCATGTGGCTGCAGCACACATGGTGCCCTAGGTTCCATTGCGGCACTATGGGTCTCATGGAATGGCACTACCACAAGCAAGCCGCCAATAGCAACTAAATGGCACATATCACCAAAGAACATATTTTCTAAGGTTTTGGATAGCTAGGAGGGGACCAATTTAGCAGGTAAACTTGGAAATAAAAATTGATGAGAAAGATATCTAATTATTGATAGGATGGGAAAGTTAGAATGACTCATGTAAAAGAATTTGGACAACAAGAGTGGAGGATTTCTATAGATTCTGGACAACAAAGTATCAAATATATAACATGTATGTTCATAAAATCATTAGCAGCACACAAACTAATGGATGGATGCAACATGAGGATGACGACGTTACCACAATCCTAGCTACACGTTATTCTCACACTCGTCATTTTTCAGAAATTTCAGCAAGCATACTACCTACATAAAACCCCTTTTACACTAGAAGATATATGGTGTGACTCTAAATAAATACCAATGCATATGGTCATGATTTCTTAGAAATTTCAGCAAGCATGAACAGTTCCAGTGCATAGAAAAATTAGCCCCATACATGACTACTCATGCAAAATTAAACATTCATAAGTGGCGCCCATGCAATTAAGTCTACATAGACACTCCTCATACGTTGTTGCCAACATATTCACTTCCATTACACATGATTAATAATAATAATAAAAGCTCATGTCAAATGCCATATGAATCAGCACCAGATGTTCTCACACTAGAGAGGTGAATACTTTGCTCCTTATTTGACATATGTCCAAGGTTGCAAGGATTAAAACAAAAGTATAGAATGAATTGTAACATGAATGCACAAAGTGTGCTTGCTGAAATTTCTAAACCACAACCAGCCATATGCAATAAAACATTCATTTTTTTAAAAAAAGAAACATATGGCTAGTAGCACATCGAACACTCATCCTCACTCACGTCTAGTCAATTTCATACCTTAACCATGAACCCTCATTACTCGATCCAATCCTAAGGCACATACGGGCAATCTAAGTTGGCCATGGTTCATTTCCACATATAGATCAACATTCTTACTATTGAAAATGCTACTCATTTCAACCACAACACATCTTGAGATAGAAGCAAGAATTTAGAAGAGAGTGGAAAAGGTCAAGGTGAGATGTAATGTGAATTCTCTAACAAGGATTAGACAAGATACAAAGGTTGGAGTGGCACCATGATGAAGGGACATTCTTTACACACCCAAAACCATGATAGAAAAGACAAGTTAAGAACAAATTATCAATTCCATTGGTGAAGAACAAGACAAGAATAGCTCTAGGGTAGGTAAGAAGCAAAAGAGAAGGGTAGACTTATAAAATTAAAATTATGTTTAGTGATACAACTAGTTTACTAAGTGTATGTTGTCATCTTTTATTAACCCATCAAACTACTCTATCTAGAGTTCTCTCCATAACCAAGCTCTGATGCCACACTATGAGGAACTGCCCAAATTATCTTGCCTAGACCGGGTTATCATCCATTGATCAACCCAGCTTAAGCAAAATAATCCAGGTAGTCCCCGGTTTGCGCCATGAGCATCGCCCAAGAACAACTCGCGTACCATTTGTACATCATAGCAACCATCACATGCATACATATGAGAGAAAAATTTTAAACTTTTGATTACAAGTCTTGATCATCTTACAAAAATTCATGAATTATAACTATAACATATACAACTAACTATGAAGGTTTTCACCAATTAAAGTGAGGTTCTTTATGAACTAAGATGTAGTCTAGGTCTAGTTGGCTATCCTATCATGTATTCTTAGATTGAGAGCTAAAACAAAGCAGAAAAGTAGAGATTATTAATTAGCAATAATGATGTCGTTGCCCGTAAGATACCACTCGCATAAGTTTTGAGCAACTTCCACCATACATCCACATTGCCGGCTCCGACGGGATGAACGTGGTCATCAGCTCCTAGAAGAAAACCTGCAAAACAACTTAACGGCAACACCGTAAGTATATTTTGTACTTGCAGGACTTATTCATAATACTATACATTTGGTGGATGCATTAGGCTAGTCAATTTTTAACATTAATCTATAAAAAATGCAAGCATAATTTATCAAGTGAATAAGCAAAAGACATGGCATCTACATTCCTATATCTAGCACCAATACAATTGCATAAGTAAAATGGTATGTAATCACGAGCTCAATCTTCCATAAGCCCTTCACGAAATTTACATTAAAGTCAAAGAACACGAGCGTGCTCTTTGACCAGGAGCGTGGCTATGGTAATAGATTAATACCCTAAAGGGGTGTACAACTTTTCCCACATGACGTGAGACCATAGGCCATACGACCTGTCACTCCGTAAGCAATGATTCACGTGTCAACAGTTCGCGTACCCATCCCCGACATTGACCGAACGGCCAGGATGGACATGTGCAACGGAACCGCCAACTACACCCCATCACAAATCACACCGAATCCGCTCAGTGAAGGATGCACGTATGGTACTTAGCTAAGCATTACCATATTTCAGCATGTGGTTTGTACGAAAAAATGCTCAAGTATCAAAGTGATGACGCGTCGGTCCTTAACCACTGAAGCAAGCCTATGCCACTTGGATTCTGTAACACCCTAGGTGGTTAAAATCCTAAGCAAGAAAATCTAAACATAGCATCATGCATAATAACCTAGAATCATTAAAACAATGCATTTGACTATGTGTGTGCATAGTCATGTGTATGTATGCGTGTATGTGAGTTTTGTTCTTTTGTGTTTATAACATTTTCATGCTCCACTTTTTATGACAAATGTATTATAAAAACACACTCATATTTTAGTATATTGCAGAGTGTACTTCAAACACCATTTGCAAAATTAAAAATTTAACACAAGAAATGACTAGTAACTAAGATCCTAGTAGTTCTGAATTTAAAATAACTTTTAAACCGTGGCTCAAATGAACTTTTGGATAAAATAGAAGTTGTAGATTTTCAAATTCCCTACAACTTTCCTGTTTATAGTTTTTTAAGTTTCTGTTTGAAATTGTGAGAAAATTTAATTTGAATTCTGGCCTTTTTTCTCTCTCTCTTGCTCTCTTCTCTCCCCTCCCCTGTTCTGTCCTGTCGAGGGGCAGTGGCCGCCAGCCACCTGACCAATGATGCCTGACCCGTGCCCCGTATCCCAACCCAGCCAGCTCCCACATGCCACACGGTCGTCGATTCCAGACGGCCGAGCCACATCACGCCGGCAACGCCACGCCCTTGCCACGACCTTGTCCCGGCTGCGCCTCCCTCCATTGTGTCGCGCCCAGCTTCTCCTCCTCCCCCTATGCACCTATAAAAGGGCTGCACTAAGCCCCTGCTCACACGCACCCGAGAATCGCCACCACCCTGCCATTAACGCCGCCACTCGACCTTGCCGTCGAGCCCCACTTTCCGCTCCTCCTCCACCCAAACCGAGGCTCTAAACGGGTCGTCCTCGACCTGCTGGTACCCCCCAACTTCCCCACACTGCCCTTCCTTGCCAGACCACCATCGCCCATCATCCACACCTCAGCGGAGCTCCTACTCACCATCGACAGTCCAACTCCAGCCACCCCAGCCCCAACCAAGCACACCAACAGGTTTCTTTCGACCTCCTCGTGCTCCCCCACCCCTTTCGCCTCGCCGCTGACTAGTTCCCTTGCCGGATTTTGGACGGGAACAGCCCAGCCCCACCTAGGGACTATATTGCAATCGCCAAGTTCTTGTTAGGGTCCTTTTTGCTAGATCTAGGGACCTATCTGCGAGAACACAAGTACTTTTTGTTTCAAGAGGCTGTCACTTGTAAAATCAATCTAAAATCATAGAAAAATCAGAAAGATGCAAACTAAAATTTGTTGTGACCCTCTTGATGAATCTGACTACTTTTGCACAGATGGATGACTAGTTACAAACTAAAACTTGATCCAAAAATAAATCTTGTTTTAAATAGCCCATAAATGTATCTCTTGATCTAGAACAGTACTGTGAATGCTTTTTGGACTATAAGCTAGTCTCTACTTGTTAAGACTTGTGTAAAAAATCTGAAGGCCAAGACATGTCCCTAAGAGTAGTTTTTGATTGGATCTTGTTTGATGTGCTATTTTGCTAGAGTTGTTTGTTCATGCTGTTCTACTAATATTTTAGGGTTGAGACTTTTACAGTAGAGTAACCTTGATGCATAAATGCTATAGACAAAGTTTGGAACTTTTCACTTCTATCTAACTTGCTCTTATGTTTTTAGTTATCAAAAACTACATTAAATAAATGTAACTAGTTCTGTTGCTTAGAAAAATAAGATGTTTTAACCAGAGACTACCTTTGAGTAGATTATCATGTTGGAAAAGTTTGAGATATAGGAACTTTGTGGAACTGCCTGTAGAAATAAATCTTGATTAATATAAATGTATCTTGACTTATTTTCTGTGCTCTGTATGTTGCACACTAAAAATTGAAAAATTTGTAGTAGATTCACCATAAGTTTAGAAGTACTCAATAAAATGTTGAGTACTAGTTCTTGCACAGTTTTTTCTATATAAATAGATCTTGATCCTAGCAGTAGCTGTTTAATGTATTTTTCATGATTAATCTGCTGAATAAAAATGGCTGGAAATTTTACAGTGAGTTTGTACTTAAGTAATTTGCTCTGCATAAAAATCTCAACCCCAGAACCTGTCTCTATGAGTAGTTTTGTTTAATGCATGCTTACTTTTGAAAATGGCCGTTTATGAAATGATAAAACCACTCACTTACTTAATGAAGTTAGTTAATCAAGATAAGTACTCAATAAATGACTGCCCAAGAAAAAGAAATAAAGTACTTTATAACTTAACTTGTTGGATTACAACTCTACAGTGAAATAGTTATTTATCTTGTACCATTAAAACCACTCATACATATGCATTCATATAGAATCCGAGAGTGAGTAGTGCGAAGCTCAAGTTAGTCTAACTAAAGTTGCTGAAGACCCGAAGCGATGTTCGAAAGAACCCATGACTAGTTTTGCTCAAGAAGGCAAGCCCCGGAGCATAACCCCTATTTTTAAACTTATGCAACTTTTATTTATATATATGGTATTAAGCATTATGTTTGTAGGAGTTCATTGAACACTAGTTGCATGTTTCTAGTACCTATGCTATGAACACTAGTCTGTGTCGATTGCTAGATTGCCATGCCAATAGGACTCTGGTAAAAGTCGAGCGATTTCCTGTCACTCGCGAGATATAGGAGTTGTTTGTTTTACCTATGTTGGAATCATAAGGTCGATGGATGGGGCTGTGCTACGATATTCTTGTTGATGATTGAGGCCCTGATTGTGTAGAAAAAAATGCTAAGGAAGCGGTGTGTGGTAGTGGTGGTTAAGTTTTTGAACATACTAACCACATGCCGAGAATATGGTAATCGGTAAGCTTAAGTACCTAATCAGACCGGCGAGTGGACAATATCCTCATCCTCTTGACTTCATTCCCATGGGCACATGGTGAATAGAAGAGCAGCCAAGGCCTGGCGTCATACCATGGTTCGTGGGCCTCTATACTTGAAGGGGGTGGCCCTGATCCACAACCTGGGAAGAAAGGGGAAAAGTTGCACGTGTGACTTGGGGAGTAACCACATGACATGTGCTTAGGTTTCCTTGCAAGGTTAAGAAATTTGATTTGAATCGTCTATTTCTCGCAGCCATTGAGACTGCTTAACCCTTCTACCACATAGAGTAAGAAGAGAAACAATGATGATGTTTAATCTGGTTGGATGCTTAGTTAATTATTTCTCCACCATGTGTGATTTGGATAGTTGCTTAGCTAGAATGGTTAATCAACTAGAACTTGATGCTAAAACTTGAAAGTAAGGACTCACTCTTAGATGCTTTTTGGCAAAAACTACCCTCAGCCAGAAGCCTTGCATATCTGGGAGTTGGCTAAGTATATACCACTAATCGGGTAAGCCTTGCTGAGTATTAGTATACTCAGCCATGCTTGTGGCTTTGTTTTTAGGTGAGACCTTTGATGATATGGTTGCTAGTTTGACTTGGCTGTGTGCTCTTCCTTCTGGTTGGTCGATGGAATAGGATACGTCCTCGGCCAACAATGGTAAGGTTGAATGATGTCATGTACGGGCTTCATCATGATATCTTGTATCGTTGTTAGAACTATCGTCTATTTTCCACTGCACTAATAAACTCTGACAGTACTTGTTTATGCATGAATTTGAACTTGGTTTGTAATAATAATTCATGTGAACTCTATGAAGTAAAATTTGTGGATTGTTGTAATCTCTGGGCTCACCTTCACGTGGGTTGTATGTATGCATTGTTTCGATCGAAATCCCAGTGGTTGCATCAGGATGTTACCCGACAGAATGTCGTTTTACTCCATTTTAAGTGCGTGTTAGCCTGGATTGCCTCTATGGTGATGGTTAGTACACTTAAGCCGGTTCTGCCACAGCTTGCATCAGAGCCGAAATGCATACACCAGAGAGTATAACGAGCCTTAAAAACTCATTTTCTTAAAACTTGACAACAAAAATTGCGTTTAGAAAAATACGTTGGTTCGTTAAGGATGACGCCTAGTTCGTAAAGCCCTAGGGGATTATGGAAAGTAAATAGGTGGCTATCTTAACTATATTATATAAAACTGACTTTCAGCATATTACTTTCTGTCAAAACTTACTTTTGTGTACAACCAACCTTTAATTTCTGTAACGACGCACTCATCGCTGAAGTAAGAAGGTAAGGATCCTCAGTCAACTGAGAGAGCTTGACCTTCATGTCGGTGACGCGAACCGAACGCTGCCCTCAAGCAGTGGCTTACTTGAGGTGCTGCCAATATACCAACCACTTGTTGATTATATTGGGAGTAAATATGCTGAATGTACGGTGGCTTTGATGTACAAACATCTCGTAAGGAAATTTATACGGGAAGTGAATACGTTATCACGATAACGTATGAAGCACTGTCCATGCAGTGTCGAACGCATGGATGCCATTTCTTTAGTGAACGGTAATGTTTGGGGACACTTTCATGAGTGCTGGTACAAAAGGTTCAATATATATTCTGTCAATCTTCTATAGGTATACTAACAGTGATTACGTAAGCTGAGAACGGTTAGAAAAATTCGGCTAGTTAATATTAGGAGAGATGTATTATGTATGCCGCTGAAATTAACCACATAAGATCAAAGCTATTTGGCAATTGTTTTGCTTTGTGAGGATGAATAGGACATGCATGCATCATGATCATGAAAACATTGTCCTGGGTTTTATAAGGGAGTACGTTGCACTAGAGCACTATGAGCACTCACTTAAGGGCTATCTAGAAATCTGTCTTTTTCTGCCATATCTAGATAGAGAAATTAATTAGGCTTAGGAAATGACCTTATCTGCAGAGAAGCTCAATAGAAAAGTTGCTTCAAATTTTGTTCCCTTTCTGCTGCTAAATTTTGAGAAGTTTTTGAATAGTACTTAGGGGGCAACACTAGGAAGTTCCACAGCTCATTTTTTGCCAATTTTTAAGCACTTCTGTCACCTAAATTTTTCGAGCCTCTTAGAGAAGTCTTCTGTAGAAGTGTTCAATACAAAACTTGTTGCAAACTTACTCAGTCAGCTACTGTTAAAATTTGGAAATTTTAGCTGAGTAAATCTTCCCTGGTGATGAAAATACTAGCACTACATCCACTAAAAAACCACCAAAATAGAGAAGCACTCGGAGATATAGTCGAAGGGGTAGAAGATGTAGTTATAGTAGTTGGAGGTGTACTTGAAACAGTCAGAAATGTAGTCATGGTATTGGAGATGAAATCAAAGTAGTCGAATATGCAGTCTAGTTAGACGAAGATGTAGTCGTAAAAGATGGAGGAGTAAGTGAAGCAGTCACTGATGTAGTCTTCATAGTCAGAGATATAGTTAAAGCAGTTGGAAATATAGTCCAAGTGTTGAAGATGTAGTTGTAGTAGTCGGATTTGTAACTGAAGCAATCGGTGATGTAATCATAGTAGTCAGAAGTACAGTTGAAGTAGACGAAGAGGTAGTCGAAGTAGTCAAAGATGCAGTGTAGTCGAAGATGTAGATGTAAGAGTTGGAGGGGTAACTGAAGCAGTCGAAGACGTAGTCGCAGTAGTCAGGGACATAGTGTAAATAGTTGAAGATGCAACGAAGTAGTCAAAGATGCAATATAGTCAAAGATGGTCATAGTAGTCGGAGGTGCAGTTGAAGTAGTCAAAAATATAGTCGTAGTAGTCATAGATATAGTTGAAGCAGTCGGACATGCAGACGAGATTGTCAAAGATGTAGTACAGCCGAAATCATAGTTGCAGTAGTTGGAGGTATAGTTGAAGCAGTAAAAAATTCGTAGTAGTCATAGATATGGTTCAAGGAGTCGGAGATTCAGTCGAGATAGTTGTGGCAGAACCGCCCAAATTAATCCAGCTCAAGTGTACTAACCATCATCTATAAAGATGAAAAGGCTACCATGCACTTCAAACAGAGTAATACGATAGTCTGTCGGGTAATTCCCGATATCAACACTGAATATTTCGATCGAAACAAAGCGTACACTTAACTTGCATAAAGGCAAGTCCAGACATTACAACATTCCATAGCTTTTATCTCACAAGTCTGACCATTATTTATTACAAACCGAGTTCATCAAACGAGTACTTCAGAGTTGAAACATCAAAACTTTAGTCAGAGTTTAAAAGTAGCGGAAAGAAAATATGATCATCTATCATCGATTCGGATACCATGATGAAGCCCATACGTGGCATCACTCGACAGGGTCAATGTTGGCCGAGGATAGATCCCACTCCACGGACCAACCGGCTGGCAAGGTACAAGGCTACGTCAAACCAGCTATCATATCTTCAAAAGACACACCTAAAAACAATACCACAAGCAAGGCTGAGTATACTAATACTTAGCAAGGCTTACCCAACTAATGGTATGTAAAAAACCGACTCCTAAGCATGCATGGCTCTAAGGCTCTAGATTTTCTTTTTGCTAAAAAGCAACAAAGAGTAAGTACTTAATTTCATAATTTAGCTTTCAATATTCTAGTTCATTTAACCATTCTAAGTGAGCATCTATCTCAAACCAAACATGGTGGAAAAAAATTAATCATCCAACAAGTTTCATCATAGCCATAGTTCCTCTTGTTAGTTTATGTGGCAGAAGTATTAAGCAGTCTCAATTACCGTGAGAAACGGATGATTTGAATCGAATTTCTTAACCTTGCAAGGTAAACCTAACACACATGCTTGGAGTATCGAAGGGTCACCCCAAGCAACTTTTCCCCTTTCTTTCCCGGTTGTGGATTAGGGTTATCTTACCCAACTATAGAGCCCCGCTCTGCACTCGCATGTGTATACACATCTGAACTTCGTTCAAGTAGGGTGAGAGTAAAGTCCACTTGCCGGGCCAATTAGATACTTGAGCTTATCGAGTACCATATCTTCGACATGTGGTTAGTACATTCAAACGCTTAACCCCAACTACCACACACTACGGCCTTAGCATTTTTCTCTACTAAGATGAGACCTCAACCATGAGCATCGTACCACAACCCCGCCCGTCGACCTTATAGTTGCAGTATGTGGTAAAACATTCAACTCCTACAATTCTCGCTAGTGGCAGGAAACCACTCGACTTTTATCGAACCTATTAGCAGAGCATCTACTCGAACTTCCAGTTCTAGTATTCATTATATAGGTGCCTAGGATCAAGCAGCTAGGGTTCCAATCAACTCCTATGAATTTAAATGCACAGGTAAAAAGGAACAGTAGTTGCATCAATTGAAATACTGGGATCATGCACCGGGGCTTGCCTTCTTGGGCAAAACTAGTCGGGGGTTCTTCCGAACTTTGGTTCGGATCTTCAGCGACTTTAGTTAGATTAACTTGAGTTTTGCGCTGCTCACTCTTGGACTCGGGCACCAGCTCGTAGGTTTTGTCAGCGAGAGTAGTCAATTCTATGTGAATGCACATGTATGAGTGGTTTTACTGGTACATGATATATAACTATTTCACTATAAAGTAGTCATTCAACAAAACTTAAGTTAAGTAGTTGAGCACTTCATTTTTTTCTTTGGGGCACTCATTTATCTAGTACTTATCTAGATTATCTAAATTCATTAACTGAATGAGTGGTTTTGTCATTTCGTAAACGGCCATTTTCAACAGTAAGTTTGGGTTAAACCAAACTACTTGTAGAGGTAGTTTCTAGGGTTGAGATTTTTATACAGAGTACGTTACTTAAGTACAAACTCACTGTAAAATTTTTAGCCATTTTCATTAAGCAAGTTAATCATGAAAAAAATTCATTAAACAGCTACTGCTAGGATCAAAATCTATTTGTACACAACAAACCATGCAAGAACTGATGCTCAACATTTTACTAAACAGACTTACTTGCATGAGTAGGCTACTATAAATATTGTAGATTTTTTCTATGCAAGAATCAGAAGCTAAAATTCTAGTTTAACTGGATCTAGCATATAACAAAAGTACTTGAAATGTCTAGTTGTAATTGGATTCAGTGCATGAAATTGTTACGAAAGACTATACTCTTAGTACTAAAGCTACCATCCAAAATTCGTTAGCAGTTCTTTCTTGAAACTCTTGGAACAATTAAAAGATATTTAAACCTGATTTAAGTTTTCAGCTAAAATTATGTGGAAACAGTCCAAGATTCTTTTACAAAGTTGTGGATCTTAATTTAAACAGTCTAGAATATTTTAGTTTGTATTTTTAGGATTTTCTGTGGTATTTGTATTTTCAAAGTTAATAGATTGATCTTTTACTAGGGTTGCCGTGGTGAGGGGCGAAGGTGGGAGAGGTAAGAGGGGAACAAACCGCACCTATTTGTGGCCTTGAGCGAGGAAGTGGTGGACCGAGGCGGCTCACCGGCGGTGGCACAGAGCCGGCGCCGGGTGCGGGTGGTGGTGGCGGTGCTCCGATGAGGAAGAGGGCGCAGGGACTGGCCGTGCAGCTTCGGTGTGAGGCGGAGAAGGTAATGGAAGGGTTGATTTGGACAATGTGGGGGCGGAGTGGTGCGTCAACACGTGGGTGGCGACTCGCTGGAGTTGGGTTAGGGTAGCGAGCTCAGGGACCTCAGGTGGGGCTTTTATAGGCGCGAGAGGGAGGATGGCGGCCTCATGAGCAGCTAGGAAGGGCGCGACCAGGGGGCAAAACCGGAGGTGCGGCTGCCTCGCTATCACCGGCGGGGCTCGCCGTGGCGCTAGTAGCACCCGCGGCAGAAGAATGCCGCCGCGTGGAGGCTTCCTGAGGGGGAAGAACGAGATTTTGTGAGCCAGCGGGGGATTTTCCAGGTGCTGGCAGGTCCACATGAACGGACAGCCTCGGTTGAACCATGGTGTGCCAGCCAGCTGGCCTGCCGGCGATGGGATAGGACAGAGGGAGGAGAGAGGAGGGAGAAGGTGATGGGACTTATGTGCAGGAAGCAAAAATAGCAGGGGCTGGGTGAAATATAAGCTAAAACTCATTCTTCCTAAGGTCAAATTAAAAACATTTGAATACCATTTTTGTTCAACTTTTCAAGATGTACATTTTATATTTTATGACTATTTTCATTTGAGCAATGTATAAAAAGGTATTTTGATATTCCAAAAACTAGTATTTAAATGACATGTCATTTCATGTGAATTTTTGCACTTTTAGCCCTTGAGTTCAACTAGACTTCTATTGGTCTTATTATGATAGATGTGCCATTAAATTTTTAGAGTCATTTTTAATCAAATTTGAAAGTTACAAGAGTTTGTTTGCAAGGGTTCACATGTATATGCATATATACATATACACACATAAATTTGCTTGAAAGGTAGATTTTGATTGGTTGTTGTATACTTTTATTGCTCTTTTATGTCTGATTTTATGTTATGGATCTTTGCTTAGTATTTTAGACACCTAGGGTGTCATAGCCAACCCCCCTTAAAAAGAATCTCGTCCCGAGATTCGATAAAAACTAAGTGTAGAAAGTGTGTACCTTGGATGGAACCAAAAAAACCAGAAAAATTGTGATTGAGATAACTTTCAGTTTCTGATGTGGCTTCTTCTTCAGTGTGATGGTTCCACTGAATTTTATACATTTTAATCACCGCCCTCCGGGTACTCCTTTCCTTCTGATCAAGGATTTTGATGTTCAACATAAGAGAGGTCTGGTTCCACCATGATTTCTTTTTGTTCAACAATTTCGGCAGGACCTCTGACACATTTCTTTAGTTGAGAGACATGAAAAACATCATGAATGGCTACAAGTTGCAAAGAAAGTCGCACTCTATAGGCCATGGGTCCACATTCTTTAATGATTTCATACGGACCAACATTACGAGGGGCTAACTTTCCTTTTACTCCAAATCGTTGCACACCCTTGGTTGGTGAAACCCGAAGGTAGACATGATCACCAACATCGAATTTCAAGGGTTTTCTCCTCTTGTGAAAATAGCTCTTTTGTCTAAATTAGGCTGCTTTAAGATTTTCTTGGATAACTTTCACTTTTCTTCTACCTTGACTACCAAGTCTTGTCCAAGCATTTTGCACTCTCCCGTTTGTGAGTAGCTCAAAGGAGTTCGACACCTTCGACCATACAATTCCTCGAATAGTGCCATTTTTAGGCTTGCTGGATAGCTGTTGTTATATGAGAACTCTGCTAAAGATAAGCATTTGTCCCAATTTTTGTCATAATCAATGACACAAGTGTGGCAGAACCGCCTGAATTATTCCGGCTCAAGTGCGCTAATGATCGCCGTACAACTGCAATCAGCTCAACGCACTTCAAACGGAACAATCCCTTGGTCTGTCGGGTCTCCGCCCGATACAACCACGGTTCAACAGGACCGAAGCAGGTTTACCTCGCACGAAGGCGAGTGCACATCACAGAAAAGTTCATCCACTTTTAATTTACAGCCATACATACATTATTACAAACCGAGTTCAAGGAAAAGTAAATTTATACAAACCATGTTCAAACTGACAAGCATAACAGCTTGTCCAAACTCACAGCGGAAGGAAAAAGTTTTACGCGACTACACACGTCGCGAAAGCGGACACCAAGCTTAGCCCAGGGCCTGGTGTCACTCCGGAGGGTCACTGCCGGCCGGGGACGGGTCCCACTCCACGGACCAGCCATAAGGAATGGACGTTGGCCACACAAGGTTGTGCGTGGGATTCTCGTAGGTCATACCTGAAACAGATATTAGCAAGGCTGAGTATTCTAATACTCAGCAAGGCTTACCAGAGTTGGGTATACTTTAGCCCATAACTAGACTTATGAAGATGTTGTAGAGGCTCTGGGCTCATTTTTAGCTGAAAAGCGACTAGAGTATAACCTACTTTCAAATTTTAGCTTTCAGATTCTAGCTTGATTAGCCATTCTACGTTAGCACCTATACTAAACAAGCATGATAGATATTATCATCCATCAAGATTATCTCATCAACAATTACACTTTTTACTCAATGTGGTAAAAGGGATAAGCAGTCTCAATCCTCGTGAGAGGCGGACGATTCGAATCGAATTTAACCTTGCAAGGTAAACCTAACACACACGCTTGGAATACCAACAGGGTGTTCCGAAGCAACCGTTTCCCTCATATTCCGGGTTATGGATCGGGGCCACCACAAGCGACTGCAGGACCGTACGCACACCCTATATGTGCAGGACATACGTCTGTAGCGCGACTACAAAACCCGTATTCCTGTCTGCCATGCAGAACGTACTCCCACACGTCGGTGCGTGTAAACATAAAATAAAAGTCGAGTGGTGGAAACGCGTCCATTTGCCGGGCCAATCGGGTACTAGGCTTACCGCTTACCATATTTCGCGGTATGTGGCTAGTACTTTCAAAAGCTTAGCCACCACTACCACACATTTCGACCTTAAAACTTTTATCAAAACAGACAGGGTAAAACCTCAGGTCATGATACAACACATGACCCTGTCCGTCATCCTTATAGTGGTTGCAGAAATGTAAACATGCAACTCCTATATCGCGCGAGTGACAGGAAATCACCCGACTTCTACCGGTCCTATTAGCGGAGCATCTATCCGTTAAGGACTCGGGAGCATTTCATTGGATCCCTAGGATTCATGCATCTAGGGTTTCACTTCAATTCCTAGACTTAATGCAAGATATATTATAGATAGATATAGATTGCAGTGTAAATAAAGTAGTGGGATATGTCCGGGGCTTGCCTTCTAGAGTGGGGTTGGGAGCAGGAGTGTCAGAGGCTTCCGAACTTGGGTTCGGGGCTTCAGTTAGTCCCTCGACGACTTGCGCTGGGTCTTCTGAAAAGCCTTGGTCTTGTCTTAAGACCAACTCGTAGTCCCCGTCGTCGAGCGTCGTTGATTCTATATGAGATGCAATAAATTAAATAAGGTGAAATTTAAATTTAAGGTTTCACATTTCAAATATTATAACTCATCCAATTAACACACAAGAATTCATAAAATAAAGAGGGTTTAGGTTTGAAACACTATTTATAACAGAATCATAAAGACATTGCTGATTTTGTTGCAAACAAGTACTAAATATTTAAATTTGAATTTAAAATGAACCAAAACAAATTCAAAACTTTAAATAAAGGATCATAGGTTTGGAAATTTGATTATACATTAAACATCAAATAATATCACATTAGAGAAAGACAATTGATCTTAATTAGAAAAGGTTACACAATAGGTTTAGTTAATATTGAAAGTTCAAATTGAAAGAAGTTAAGTTTAAATCAAATTTGAGTTTGAAACTTTGCACAAAGCTACCTAGAGCTTATAGAACATTCATGCCAAATTTCATAAGCAACAAAGCATGAAATATTAAAGTTAAGCATAAACTACCCCTTAATCTTAGGTTTAAAATAGAGGTAAAAGTATTTTGTTTCAAACTAAACTTCATTAACAGAAGTTATAGAGTTTGAAATTTAGTTTCTAACAAAACTAGTTTTGCCATTTTTGAAATTTTCTGTGAATTGCTATGAATTTTACAAGACAGAACATGCACACACATGAAATAACAGCCACTTCATTACAAACTAGTCCCTAGCTTTAACAGGTAACCCCCTGGATAGAATTCAATCTTTGCAATCAGGTCCAGGAGCTATGGCCGGCGATGGGGGCACGGGTCCGGCCAAATTCCGGCCATGGAACTCGCCGGCGGTGAGGGGCAAGGGGAGGGAGAGCATGAGGGAACCCTGAGCTACACACCGGTGGTCTTGGAGGGGCTCGAGGTGGCCGGAGGAGTGCTGCCCACGGAAGGCCGAGCCGGCGGCCGGAGATGTGCGGCGGCGGTGGGGCTCCGGCGTCCAGGGGAGGAAGGGGTTGGGCTAGGGAGGTGCGGTGGGGGATGGGGAAGCTGGTGGCGCTGCTGGTTTGGGAAGGGGGAGGGCGGAGGGGGAGGCTCCACGATGAACCGAGGTCACGGCGGCGCTAATGGAGGGCGGCAGGTTTCTGTGCGCGCGCGTGGGGGTCTGGAGCGCCCTTTTATAGGCAAAAGAGGTGAGAAGGAAGGGCACGACGAGCAGAGCTTTGGTTTGCGGGTGCTACGGGGGGAGAAGAACCACAGAGGCTCGGCGGCGACAGAGGCGCCGGTGAGCAGTGCTGGCAACGCGCGGACGCCGTGGCGCGTGGGTAAGGCGCCAACAGGGGGGGTCTAGAGCGGTGAGAGGATGGGGAAGCGACGCGTGGCGAGGGAGAGCAGAAGGTGGCCGGCGGCGACCAAGAACGGAGTACTGCGCCGGCGGCAGAGACGCCAGGAGCAGAGCAGAGGAAGCAGGGGCGCCAGGAAGAAGAAGGGGGTAGGAACTGAGCTGGGGATTGATTTGCAATATCAGAGAAAAGCAGGGACCTCACTGTAAAGAACTTGTAACTTTTAAACCAGTGCTCAAATGGAGATGGTCCAAAAAGCAAAAGTGCATAGTTTTTCAAACTCTACAACTTCTCTTTAAGGTTCATCTGCAGTTGAGCAACAGTTTTGAAGATATTTTAGACTTAGTAAAATTTTCACATTTTATGTAAGTCCTATGGATAAAAATACTTTTACATATATACCCAAGGGTAATTTCACATATTTTTTTGCAATTTAACCACAGATACCACCTTTTGCAAAACAACCCTCATACTTTTAAACTTTTCCCTCTATTTCCACCCACTTTGCATAAAAGGACCTCTAGTTAAAATCAATTACATAAAGATCACTTTTTCCATAACCTTGCACATATTAAGCACACCTTTTGCCATACTTTGGACATAAAAGCATACCAAAATGCTAGGGTATGACCAAGCTAATTACCTGAGTGTCATAGCCTTCCCCCTAAAAAGAATCTCGTCCCGAGATTCCGGAACAGGATAGAATGGAATGATCAAGTTCAGAGGTTGGCTTGGAAGAAGTCGGGAAAGTTATGCTGGAGATAAGATTCGGTTTCCCATGTTGCTTCTTCTTCCGTGTGATGATTCCACTGAATCTTGTACATTCTGATGGTTTCTCTTCTGGTGCTTCTCTCTTTAGTATCGAGGATTCTGATTGGATGTTCTGTATAGGTCAGATCTGGTTCGATTTCGATAGCTTCGGAATCGATGATTTCGGTGGGGATCTTAACACACTTTCTGAGTTGGGATACATGGAAGATGTTATGGATGGCCACTAGTTGAGGAGGAAGTTGGAGACGGTAAGCTATGGGTCCACAGAGTTCAAGGATTTCAAAGGGTCCGATGTATCGAGGAGCAAGTTTCTCTTTTACACCGAATCTTTGAACACCTCGGATAGGAGATACTCGAAGATATACGAAGTCTTCGACTTGAAACTGCAATGGTCTTCTTCGTATATCAGCGTAGCTTTTCTGTCGAGATTGGGCAGCCTTTAGATTGTTCTGGATAAGCCTGACTTTATCCTCTGCTTCCATAACTAGATTGGGCCCAAAAATTTTACGCTCGCCGGTTTGTGACCAACTCAAAGGAGTTCGGCATCGGCGACCGTATAACGCTTCAAATGGGGCCATCTTAATACTTGTCTGATAGCTGTTATTGTAAGAGAATTCTGCCAGTGACAAGTATTTATCTCAGTTTTTGTCAAATTGGAGTACACAAGCTCTGAGCATGTCTTCCAGAATCTGGTTTACTCGCTCAGTTTGCCCATCTGTCTGAGGATGATAGGCAGAGCTTCGAATTAATTTAGTCCCAAGAGCATCATGGAGTTGCTCCCAGAACAGAGCAACAAATTGTGCTCCACGATCGGAAATGATCGTTTTAGGTACTCCATGAAGATGAATAATTTGATCTAAATAGATCTCGGCATACTTCTTGGCAATATACGTAGTATGCATGGGAAGGAAATGTGCAGTTTTGGTTAATCGATCAACGATTACCCAAATAGAGTCATGCCTCCGAGAAGTGTTGGGCAGGCCAACAATAAAGTCCATACCGATATCCTCCCACTTCCACGAGGGAATGGGCAGGGGTTGAAGGATACCAGCAGTCTTTAGATGACTGGCTTTGACTCTTTGGCAAATATCACATTCCGACACATATTTGGCAATCTCTCGTCTCATACGAGTCCACCAAAAGTTCTGTTTCAGATCCTGATACATCTTCGTACTGCCAGGATGCATAGAGAATTTGGACAAGTGAGCCTCGTCCATTATTTGCTTACGGAGCCTATGGTCCTTAGGTACAACAATGCGTTCATTGAACCATAAAACTCCTTCAGGATCTACTCGGAAGCATTTATACTTCCCTTCTCCTTGCATTAACTTCTGTTTAAGGATTCTGACCCCTTTATTACACTGTTGTGCTAGAACAATATTATCTCTAAGTGTGGCTTCAACCAAGAGATGGTTTAAGTCACCTTGGGAAATGATCTCTAGGTTGAGCTTGCTCATTTCCCAACAGAGAGTCTCGTTGAATGCTTCAACGGATAGGCAAGAACAATGCGCTTTGCAACTAAGGGCATCTGCAACAACATTGGCCTTGCCAGGATGGTAATGGACTTCCAAATCATAATCTTTGATAAGTTCTAGCCAACGCTTTTGCCTCATATTCAGATCTGCCTGGGTAAAGATATACTTGAGGCTTTTATGATCAGTGTATATATGACACTTTGTACCCATCAGATGGTGTCTCCAGATCTTTAGGGCATGAATAACAGCTGCAAGTTCGAGGTCATGAGTAGGGTAGTTCTGTTCATGAACCCTCAGTGCTCGTGATGCATATGCAATCACTCGGTTGTCTTGCATAAGTACACAACCAAGTCCCATTCCCGATGCATCACAGTAGATGTCAAAAGGTTTTGAAACATCTGGTTGAGCTAAGACTGGAGCAATCGTAAGACGATCTCTAAGAAGATGAAATGCATCTTCGCATTTTTGATCCCAGGAGAATTTCACACCTTTCTTTAGTAGTTCGGTCATAGGTTTGGCTATTCTGGAAAAGTCAGGAATGAAACGACGATAATAACCAGCTAGACCGAGAAAACTACGAATCTGATGGACGGAAGTCGGGGGTTTCCAATCCATCACTTCTTGTACTTTACTGGGATCGACGGATATTCCATCACTAGAAATAGTATGGCCTAGGAATTTGACGGTATCTAGCCAAAACTCACACTTGGAGAATTTGGCGTATAGGTGGTGGTCTCTTAATCGTTGAAGGATGACATGAAGATGCTTGGCATGATCTTCTGGAGTTTTAGAATAGATCAAGATGTCATCTATGAAGACCATAACAAACTTATCGAGTTCTTGCATGAAAACGGAATTCATGAGGTACATGAAATAGGCTGGAGCATTAGTGAGACCAAACGACATGACAAGATACTCGTATAGACCATACCAGGTGGAGAAAGCTGTTTTGGGAATATCACTAGGCCGAATCTTAATTTGGTGATAGCCGGAACGAAGATCAATCTTGGAGAATACCTTGGCTCCGGCGAGTTGATCGAATAGAATATCAATGCGGGGTAAAGGATACTTATTTTTAATGGTCACCGCATTGAGAGGACGGTAATCAACACACAGCCTTAAACTGTTGTCTTTCTTCTTTACAAACAGGGCTGGACAACCCCATGGTGAGGCACTTGGACGAATGAAACCTTTGTCTAAGAGATCTTGGAGTTGGGTTTTTAACTCGGCCAACTCATTAGGAGGCATAAGGTAAGGTCTCTTAGAAATAGGGGCTGTACCAGGTTGGAGTTCTATAATGAACTCGATATCTCTGTCTGGCGGCATTCCAGGTAAATCATCTAGGAAAACATCTGGATATTCACAGACAACTGGAATATTCTCTAGCTTGACCCCAGATGTAGCATAGGTGCAAGAGTTGAAGGACTTTGATGGTGGAAGATAAAGAAGGGTAGGCTCATTTTCTGGTGAACCTATTTCCACTGTGCGAGAAGGGATATCTATAGATACATGGTACTGGGTCATCCAATTCATTCCTAAAAGAATATCCATTCCTTTTAGGTCTAATAGCAGTAAATCTGTCCTTATCAGATTATTACCCATCTGAATTGGCACACCTCTACAAACTTGGTTTGAGGAGATGTTACCACCCGGAGTTGTTATCATATATACTCTATTAACAGGATAGATATCCAGACCTATCTTAGTCCCAAACTTTGTACTGATAAAACTATGGGTGGCACCGGTATCAAAAAGAACAGTAACAGGATGATGGTTGATAGAAAATGTACCCGTCATTATCGGTGTCCCCTCAGGAAGTTTAGAAAGCGTGGTAAGATTCACCCTCCACTGACGGACCTGCACCACTTGCCTCTTACCCTTCCCCTGGTGGTTGGGATTAGATGCCTGCCCTTGGAAAGATTTCCTAGGTTGAGGGCAGTCCTTGATGAAGTGGGACGGGCTTCCGCAATTGAAACAACGATAATTGTTGTTTCCTGGAGTAGCTGGCGGAAAGCTCGGCCGTGGACCTTGCCGGGGTTGTTGTTGATTTTGTGGCAGCGGTGGTCGGTTGAATTGGGCTTGTTGGGGAGGTCAAGCTACCCATCTGCCAGGCAAATTACTTTGAGGCGGAGCTCGAGGGGCGTTACTCGGGACCAACCGATACCTTGGCGGCTGTGGAGTTGCAGGTCCTATAGGTGCTTTTCATTTCTTTTCTGCTCGGTGGGCGGCAATACAGTCTTCTTGAGTAATGGCCATATTGACCAACTCATTAAAATTGTCAGCTTTCACCAAATTCAGCCATTCCTTTAGTTTAGTGTTTAGACCTCGACGAAAGCGATCACATTTGTGCGCATCAGTGTCCGCATGAGATCCCGCATACTGGCACAGGTGATTGAAAACTTGTGCATACTGTGTAACAGTACGGGTACCCTGGGTCAAGCTCAAAAATTCATTGAGCTTCCGCTCAATGAGTCCTGCTGGTATATGGTGTGCTCGGAATGCAGTTCGAAACTCGTCCCAGGTGACAACGTGATCAGCAGGTTGCATAGCATAAAACTGGTCCCACCAAAGACGAGCAGAGCTTCGGAGTTGCTGGGCCGCAAAGAGCACCTTATTCCCATCTGAACATGGGGCTGGTAGTAAGGAGAACTTAGACTCAATAGTTCGCAACCAGGCGTCTGCGTCCAAAGGCTCATCGGCCTTATGGAATAATGGCGGTTGAGTACTGAGGAAATCCTGGTAACTGGCCGACAAGGGTTCACCTCGGCCTCGAGGTTGCTGCTGGAAGTGGCCCATTTGAGCTTGCACAGCTCAGTCTGCCGGGCCATAACCTCGGCCAGGTTTGGAGGTGGCGGTGGTGGTTGCTGAGAACTACCCGGCTGACCTGCCCGGAATCCTTCCGGGGTTCCACGAGAAGCTCCAACCATCTGAAATAAAGGAGATATCCATTATCAACCATAATCTTGCTCCAATTTCAGATAATATGCAATTATCAAACGGAAATGTAATGCATATGCTCCATTCAATCCGCTTATAACAGATACAAGGATATTGAACCAAATAACCAAACACAGGATTTAGATTATTATATAGATACTGATATCCTTACATCTCACATCAACATACTCAAACTATCACAAACCTTTACCTATGCCACACATACAACAAGTGGCTCTATAACTAGATAAACTACACACCACCTAGGTTATATCTAGTACAACGAGGAGAGCGACGGACTAAAAGTCGTCGAGGTTTCCCACTGATGATATACTTCCGGAAGAAGAGTGGTTGGTTTGGGGATTTGGGACGGGATCACCGTGTTCGGAGTCAAGACTCGATTCTCCTTTTATTTCTTCTGGCTCTTCTTCTTCTTCTTCCTCACTCTCATTTTCTTCTGGCACTATAGGTGGTGCGGGCTGCTCATGGAGGTCGTTGATATGGTTGACAACATCATCAAGCTCAATGGTGAGATCTTGAACCTGGTCCTGGAGGAACTCAATAATGGTATTGCGCTGGGCAATAACCATCTCCCTCTCGTGGATCTGGTTCTCTTGGTTGTTGATGATCACGTTGCGCTGGGCCAATAGGTCGACTTGGGCATTTGTGATAGTGTGAAGCTCATTCAGCTCATCAAACTGCTGGGTGATAGTTCCATGGTGAGCTTGAGCTAAGGTGGACAACTGGTTCATGCTCCGACGTTGCAGCAACTGATAATGATGCTGCACGTTCATGAACCGGATAAGAGCTTGCAGGGTCTCAAGAGACAGATCTCCCAATAGATGACTGTAGCAGGAGATCCTAAAGGTCCACTCAGGGTCACGAGGGTCTGTGGCTGGGAATAAACCGATCGGATAGGCAGCCACTTCCTCGGGGTGCTTGTTACAGAAAATGTGAATAGCTTCAAGTGCTGCAGACTCAAAGGTATCCACAAGGCGGTGGCCAGTCGTGCGAATTGTGACAGGTTGCCACAAGTAACGAGAAGGATGCTGCGGAATGGTCATCTTCACCCTACACCGAGGAACACTCGCTTCAACAAACTCATATCCATCATAGAGTGGGGGTGCATCGTAGCCAAAAATATGAAGTGATTCCCACAAGAGGCAGGGAAAACCCTCCCAATGCAAGGCGTTGGTATGAGCGTGTCCTTCGCGATCCCAACGAATATTTGGAGTCTCAGCCATCTGAAGCAAGATTTCAAATGGTGAGATACAGAAATACAGCAACTCAGAACAAGGGCCCAATGGAATGATGGTACAATTGCATTGAATGGCTAAAATGCAATTATTCTATAGAAGATTCACAAAATAACTATACTTGAGATAACCGATTCTGGAAATCAGATGGAAAAACTAAGATTCTATATAAGATACTCAACCTAGAACTATCATTAGAACTCCATTAGCCAATTCCAAAGGCAAACAACATATCCTTTATACATGAAAATCCTTTTGTTAACAGATTATGCATGCACGCACTACTCGTCCTCACAACCAAAACAACTGCCGAATATGTTCGGACTTACATAGTTAGTTTCGATGGCATAACCATACGTCTCTCACTATATATAACTAATCGATAAACCCTACGCATCCTAATAGCGTAAGCGTGGTCAGTGTACCTACAGAAGAATACACAGATATATATATATATATATCTCATGAACCTTTCATGGCAGCACGACATGAAAGCGTCCCCAAACATTATTGTTCACTATAGAAACAGCATCTGTACAATTACCGCCGTACAGACAACGTTAACATACGTTATCGAAACAACGTATTCACGGGGGGTACTGCAAAATGCGGGGGTATGAACAGCGATCGCCATACCCTGCGCCGAACCATATACTCCCAATATAATCAACCTAAGTTGGTATATTGGCAGCATCTCAAGTAGGCCACTGCTTGAGAAACAGCGTTCGGTTCACATCACCGACAGGAAGGCCAAGCTCCCTCAGTTGGCTGAGGATCCTTACCTTCTTACCTCCGTGCGTAGGTGTCGTTACAGGGAGTAAAATTGGTTTGTGCAGGAATTTAAGTTTTGACAGAAAGTAGTGCTGCAAGTCAGATTTATATATATACTCTAATTGCCACCTGATACTTTCCCATATAACCCCTAGGGCTTTTCGTTTTAAACATCAACCTTAACGAATCCAACGGATTTTGTAAACTCATTTGTTGGCAAACTTTTATCTAGAAAACACTTTTTAAGAGCTTTTCCAGATGTAAAAGTAAACCTACAGCTCTGATACCAGCTGTGGCAGAACCGCCTGAATTATTCCGACTCAAGTGCGCTAATGATCGCCGTACAACTGCAATCAGCTCAACGCACTTCAAACGGAACAATCCCTTGGTCTATCGGGTCTCCGCCCGATACAACCACGGTTCAACAGGACCGAAGCAGGTTTACCTCGCACGAAGGCGAGTGCACATCACAGAAAAGGTCATCCACTTTTAATTTACAGCCATACATACATTATTACAAACCGAGTTCAAGGAAAAGTAAATTTATACAAACCATGTTCAAACTGACAAGCATAATAGCTTGTCCAAACTCACAACGGAAGGAAAAAGTTTTACGTGACTACACACGTCGCGAAAGCGGACATGAAGCTTAGCCCAGGGCCTGGTGTCACTCCGGAGGGTCACTGCCGGCCGGGGACGGGTCCCACTCCACGGACCAGCCATAAGGAATGGACGTTGGCCACACAAGGTTGTGCGTGGGATTCTCGTAGGTCATACCTGAAACAGATATTAGCAAGGCTGAGTATTCTAATACTCAGCAAGGCTTACCGGAGTTGGGTATACTTTAGCCCATAACTAGACTTATGAAGATGTTGTAGAGGCTCTGGGCTCATTTTTAGCTGAAAAGCGACTAGAGTATAACCTACTTTCAAATTTTAGCTTTCAGATTCTAGCTTAATTAGCCATTCTAGGTTAGCACCTATACTAAACAAGCATGATAGATATTATCATCCATCAAGATTATCTCATCAACAATTACACTTTTTACTCAATGTGGTAAAAGGGATAAGCAGTCTCAATCCTCGTGAGAGGCGGACGATTCGAATCGAATTTAACCTTGCAAGGTAAACCTAACACACACGCTTGGAATACCAACAGGGTGTTCCGAAGCAACCGTTTCCCTCATATTCCGGGTTATGGATCGGGGCCACCACAAGTGACTGCAGGACTGTACGCACACCCTATATGTGCAGGACATACGTCTGTAGCGCGACTACAAAACCCGTATTCCTGTCTGGCATGCAGAACATTACTCCCACACGTCGGTGCGTGTAAACATAAAATAAAAGTAGTGGGATATGTCCGGGGCTTGCCTTCTAGAGTGGGGTTGGGGGCAGGAGTGTCAGAGGCTTCCGAACTTGGGTTCGGTGCTTCAGTTAGTCCCTCGACGACTTGCGCTGGGTCTTCTGAAAAGCCTTGGTCTTGTCTTAAGACCAACTCGTAGTCCCCGTCGTCGAGCGTCGTTGATTCTATATGAGATGCAATAAATTAAATAAGGTGAAATTTAAATTTAAGGTTTCACATTTCAAATATTATAACTCATCCAATTAACACACAAGAATTCATAAAATAAAGAGGGTTTAGGTTTGAAACACTATTTATAACAGAATCATAAAGACATTGCTGATTTTGTTGCAAACAAGTACTAAATATTTAAATTTGAATTTAAAATGAACCAAAACAAATTCAAAACTTTAAATAAAGGATCATAGGTTTGGAAATTTGATTATACATTAAACATCAAATAATATCACATTAGAGAAAGACAATTGATCTTAATTAGAAAAGGTTACACAATAGGTTTAGTTAATATTGAAAGTTCAAATTGAAAGAAGTTAAGTTTAAATCAAATTTGAGTTTGAAACTTTGCACAAAGCTACCTAGAGCTTATAGAACATTCATGCCAAATTTCATAAGCAACAAAGCATGAAATATTAAAGTTAAGCATAAACTACCCCTTAATCTTAGGTTTAAAATAGAGGTAAAAGTATTTTGTTTCAAACTAAACTTCATTAACAGAAGTTATAGAGTTTGAAATTTAGTTTCTAACAAAACTAGTTTTGCCATTTTTGAAATTTTCTGTGAATTGCTATGAATTTTACAAGACAGAACATGCACACACATGAAATAACAGCCACTTCATTACAAACTAGTCCCTAGCTTTAACAGGTAACCCCCTGGATAGAATTCAATCTTTGCAATCAGGTCCAGGAGCTATGGCCGGCGATGGGGGCATGGGTCCGGCCAAATTCCGGCCATGGAACTCGCCGGCGGTGAGGGGCAAGGGGAGGGAGAGCATGAGGGAACCCTGAGCTACACACCGGTGGTCTTGGAGGGGCTCGAGGTGGCCGGAGGAGTGCTGCCCACGGAAGGCCGAGCCGGCGGCCGGAGATGTGCGGCGGCGGTGGGGCTCCGGCGTCCAGGGGAGGAAGGGGTTGGGCTAGGGAGGTGCGGTGGGGGATGGGGAAGCTGGTGGCGCTGCTGGTTTGGGAAGGGGGAGGGCGGAGGGGGAGGCTCCACGATGAACCGAGGTCACGGCGGCGCTAATGGAGGGCGGCAGGTTTCTGTGCGCGCGCGTGGGGGTCTGGAGCGCCCTTTTATAGGCAAAAGAGGTGAGAAGGAAGGGCACGACGAGCAGAGCTTTGGTTTGCGGGTGCTACGGGGGGAGAAGAACCACAGAGGCTCGGCGGCGACAGAGGCGCCGGTGAGCAGTGCTGGCAACGCGCGGACGCCGTGGCGCGTGGGTAAGGCGCCAACAGGGGGGGTCTAGAGCGGTGAGAGGATGGGGAAGCGACGCGTGGCGAGGGAGAGCAGAAGGTGGCCGGCGGCGACCAGGAACGGAGTACTGCGCCGGCGGCAGAGACGCCAGGTGCAGAGCAGAGGAAGCAGGGGCGCCAGGAAGAAGAAGGGGGTAGGAACTGAGCTGGGGATTGATTTGCAATATCAGAGAAAAGTAGGGACCTCACTGTAAAGAACTTGTAACTTTTAAACCAGTGCTCAAATGGAGATGGTCCAAAAAGCAAAAGTGCATAGTTTTTCAAACTCTACAACTTCTCTTTAAGGTTCATCTGCAGTTGAGCAACAGTTTTGAAGATATTTTAGACTTAGTAAAATTTTCACATTTTATGTAAGTCCTATGGATAAAAAATACTTTTACATATATACCCAAGGGTAATTTCACATATTTTTTTGCAATTTAACCACAGATACCACCTTTTGCAAAACAACCCTCATACTTTTAAACTTTTCCCTCTATTTCCACCCATTTTGCATAAAAGGACCTCCAGTTAAAATCAATTACATAAAGATCACTTTTTCCATAACCTTGCACATATTAAGCACACCTTTTGCCATACTTTGGACATAAAAGCATATCAAAACGCTAGGGTATGACCAAGCTAATTACCTAAGTGTCACAACAGGCTCTAAGCATGTCTTTGAGAATTTGATTTACTCTTTCGGTTTGGCCGTCGGTCTGAGGATGATAAGCTGAGCTTTAGATTAGTTTGGTACCAAGAGATTCTTGCAATTGTTCCTAAAAGCGTGCTACGAATTGAGTGCCATGATCAGAAATGATTGTCTTTGGTACACTGTGTAGACAAACAATACGATCTAGATATATCTCAGCGTATCTCTTGGCATTATAAGTGGTGTGTACAGGAATAAAATGAGCGGTCTTCGTAAGCCTATCAACAATAACCCATATAGAATCATGTTTCTGAGATGTATTGGGCAAACCAACATTGAAGTCCATACTGATGTCTTCCCATTTCCTGGATGGTACTGGCAGAGGTTGAAGTATATAAGCTACTTTCAAGTGGCTAGCTTTCACTCGCTAACAAGTGTCACACTCTGCAACATATTGGGCAATTTCCCTCTTCATCCTGGTCCACCAAAAATTTTGTTTGAGGTCCTGATACATTTTGCTACTACCTGGATGAATAGAGAATTTGGAAAGATGTGCTTCATCAAGAATTTGCTTTCCGAGTCCGTGATTTTTCGAATGACAATGAGACTTTCAAACCATAAAACTCCCTTGTGATTCTGACAAAAACATTTGTACTTCTCCTTTCCGTGAGACAGTTTCTACTTGATGATCTAACACCCTCATCATGTAATTGTGCCATGATGATATGGTCATGAAGAGTGGGTTCAATAGAGATATGATTCAAAGATCCCTGAGGAATCATTTCCAACCTAAGTTTCCACATTTCAGAGCATAATGTCTCATTGTACGATGCAGCAGATAGGCAATAACAATGAGCTTTGCGGCTGAGTGCATCCGCTACTACATTAGCTTTGCCTGGGTGATAGTGCACCTCAAGGTCATAATCTTTGATTAATTCCATCCATCATCTTTCTCTCATATTCAGGTCGGCTTTTGTGAATATATATTTAAGACTCATATGATCGGTATAGATATTGCAATGGATGCCCCTAAGGTAGTGCCTCCAAATCTTGAGAGCATGAATGACATTGCTAACTCAAGATCATGTGTTGCGTAATTCTTTTCATGGGGCCAAAGTGCATGTGAAGCATAGGCAATAACCCGATTGTCTTGCATAAGTACACAGCCCAAACTAGTACCAGAAGCGTCACAATAAATGTCAAATGGCTTGGTATTGCCAGGTTGAGCTTAAACTGGGACTGTAGTTAGATGTGCTTTGAGAGTGTGGAAAGCTTTTTCACAATCTTCATTCCACATAAATTTTACTCCTTTCTTCAACAGTTCAGTCATAAGTTTAGCAATTCTAGAGAAATCCAAAATGAAGTGGCGATAATAACCAGCTAAACCAAGAAAACTACGAATCTAATGAACGGAAATGGGAGTTTTCCAATCCATCACCTCTTGAACTTTTCTGGGATCAACTGAGATACCATTACTAGAGATAGTATGGCCCAAAAGTTTCACACCATCCAACCAGAATTCACATTTGGAGAACTTAGCATATAACTGATGGTCTCTGAGGTGTTGGAGGATAATGTGCAAATGCTTGGCATGGTCCTCCTCATCCTTGGAATAAATAAGAATGTCGTCTATGAAAACCACGACAAACTTGTCAAGCTCCAGCATAAAAACCGAATTCATGAGATACATGAAGTAGGCAGGGGCATTTGTGAGACCAAAAGACATAACTAAGTATTCGTATAGTCCATATCGAGTGGAGAAAGCGATCTTTGGAATATCACATGGTCGAATCTTGATTTGATGATAGCCCGAACGAAGATCAATCTTGGATAATATTTTTGCTCCAGTCAACCTATCGGTGTTTGTTTTATCACCATGACCATAGAGGGATACCTCCGAGGTGGTGAGTTTGTAGGTAGGGTGTCGCCGAGATTAGAAACTTGAAGGTGCAAAGGAACGCAAAGTTTTAGACAGGTTCGGGCCGCCGAGAGTGTAATACCCTACGTCTTGTGTGGTTTGTATTGCCTTTGATGATAATTGTCCCTGAGGGGGTCCCTGTCCGCGCTTATATAGTCTGAGGGGACAGGTTTACATGGAAGTCCTAGTCGGGTACGAGTCCACGTGTCCTACACGAGTACTTCTCGGGTAGTTTCCTACCGTGTCCGACTAGTCTATCTACTGTATGAGTAATCCTACTGCATTACGAGTAGTTACAACAGATGTAAGGCGTGGGCCATGTCCCATCCCTTACCCTAGGAGAAGTGTGCCACGTGTACAGTCCCGTGTACTCGGGTCTAACAAGCCCCCAAGCTTTTCGTAGCCGAGTACTGCAAGTGTCCGAGGACTTCTGAAGGCGTCTTCGAGTTCTCCCAAACTTCATCTTGAAGGTGTCCTCCGAATACTTTCATGGCTGCGTCGAGGCTGTGATGTGCTCATGCCCCGAGTGGTTGTCCAGTCTTCTTTATATGGGGTGCGATCAAACTCGCACTCCATATGGAGTAGCCCCCGAGTCTTATGTTGACTCGTAGAATCAGGCTGAGGGTCAATTTAATCTTGAGTCTTCTGTCCTTATCTTTCAGCAGATTTGAAAAATAAATCGCTGATGACATATGTCCCGTAGCCCCCAAGCCTTGAATCCAAATCCCCAAGTTTTGGAATAAAGGATCCAAACAGTCATGGCATGCAAAATATGATGGCAAAGATTTGATGGTGAACATGGGCAAATTGGTGTAGTAAATTTGAAAACCTCTTTCTTCCAGGATGAGTTCCCTGAAAAAAATGGTGAACCAAATAACATCCCCAATAAACACCCAAAATTACCTCCCAAACCAATCTTTGTGCCCGGAACCAATGACTAGATAAGAACAATGTGTGCCAAGTTGAAGAAACCGCTTATTTCGGAACAAAATCCCTGAACTAATGGTTAACAAATATCTACCCAAGATAAATCTTAAAAAGGCTCTTGGATTGGCTATTGTCAAGTAGATGTACAGCATCCAACATGTAAGCATGAGAGCTATCTCTCAAGGCAAGTTGAGTACCTTGTTGCATCAAGCCCCGAGCCAGGAGCATAAAGTAGTCGTAGCATAACGGTGACGCTAGCCCCCGAGGCTAGGCATTGAGCAAGTAGCCGCTGGTGCTTGGGCAGCCGATGAAGCCATCTAGTCGGAATCAATCCTAACTAGGATTGTGGTCAAGACAAGTAGTCGAAGTAGTTGAACAGGTGTGGAACCAGTTGTAAACAAGTAAAGTTCTTGTCATGGGAGTAGGGCCCCTTCAAAAACATAGTGTACAAGACAAAACCAAGTAATATGTTACTTGAAAATAAGGGAGCGATGCCCCTTTAGCAAACTTGCACATGATACCGGTCATAAACCAGTATAACGTAGTCGTACTGGAAACATGAGCACAAAGGCCCTTCAGAAACCTAAAAGACTAGTCGGACTCTAGTAATTAGGTACTGGGAGTATGGGAGCGAGGCCCCTTCAGTAACCTTGCATGTAGTACTAGTCGTAAACCGGTAAAATGGAGTTGTACTGGTAGTGTCAATCTCCAAGCACCAATAGAAGGTGTCCAAGTTGATCAAGGATGAAACTGATGTAGATGTTGAATATTCCATGAATTTGGTACCTCCTGGCCATCCGGGTACTGTAATCGATAAGATCCAGGGCTAGTAACCTTGTGCACAATGAAAGGTCCTTCCCATCATGAGTTGATCTTGTGTAGCCCGGTATCATCCTGGATTCGTCGAAGAACCATCTCCAACATTGAAAGAGCATCGTTGAATGTTCTTGTCATGATAACGACGAACTCCTTGTAGGTAACGGGCCGACTGCAACAATTCATTGCATCGAATTTCCTCAATTGAATCAAGTTCAAGCTGTCTTGCAATGTCAGCCTTGCCTTCTACAAACATCTCCAGTCATGGAGATTTCCACATCACGTCAGCTGGTAATATGGCTTCAGACCCGTATCCAAGAAAGAAAGGTGACTGCCTGTGGCTTTACTTGGTTGTGTGTGAAGCCTCCAGACTACTGATGAGATCTCATTGATCCACTTGCTGCCTTTTTTGCTATTCTCATCATAAAGTCTTGTTATCACCATAATTTAGAGGGGCCAGAAAGGTGGGCCGAAGAGCAAGGTGGGCTCGAAGGATAGCCATAATGGGCTTGTGAATCGGACCTTAGGCAGGTGTTTGAGGCCAAGGTTGGCCGTGGATCTAGATAGGCATGTGTGTTTAAACAGTTTAGATAGAGATAGTTAAGATTTGTATCGTGTTTAGTTAGGATTGGTTAGGAAAGGCAAGTCTACAGACTATAAATATGTACCCTGGGTGAACAATTAAAAAAAGAATCAATCGTTCATCAACAACTCTCGGCGCATCGCCACCCCTATTCTAGGATTTCTCGGGTAAGTGCCGTGCGGCCCCGATCACGCCTCGCGTGATCGGGGCAGCATTGTCCTCGCTTGTTTACCTTTCGTGTTTCTCGTTCTGAAGCGTTATTGATGATGAGTAGCACTAGTTATATTGATGTTTATAGAGTAACATTAGCTCTTCCATGCTTTAATTGTGCTTTGCTTGTTATCTGTGAACGTCTAGCCGTCCTTGTATTCGATCTCGAGTATAGGGATGGCGCTTTGCTCTATTCTTGTTTAGTAGATCTAATCTGTTATGGTTAATCTTTGTTGATCGAAGATTCAGTTTAATATCTATTTGATTAGGCCCTTCAAACGGGTTGAATGTTCCAGCAGTATGCTTGGTACTTTATAATAGCTTAAAAAGGGATTGTTCCGGGAATCGGCTTTTGGTTAGTTTTTAGGCCTCTGATTAGGTTGTTGTTTCGTTATCTTCCATATTTGTTAGGCTCAATTACGTGCAGGATATTCCGATTACGCAGTGAAAGCTTTAATTATCGTAGATTGGATTAGCTTAATGTTTACAGAGCAAGATTTAGATTACCATTGGGCATATTTGCTTTATTTATAGATCCGATCCGGTATTGAACACAATTGGCTCTTTATAGCTGATACCGGGAAACATCCGATGAGCCGATCAAGGCTCGGACTAATGTTTATCTGTGTCTGTGCATGCAGGAAACTAACACATAAAACCTTCCTGATCAGGTACAAGGTCAGGTGGCACGCCTAGCGATCCAGAAGCCAAGACGTGTGCCGGATCTCGGGCCGTTGACCGAGGGACCAGGGCCCACCAGCAGTCCCGGGAGCCTCCCCGCTCCTTGTGTTGCCTATCGCTGCCCGCCGGTGGGTTTTGACCGACAAGTCTTTTCTTCAGTCCATCAAAAATCAAGCCGTTGGCGCGCTCTACCTGGCCGTTGGCCCGTGGATGAGCCACCGAAATATATTTGACCTCAATAGAGCTGCATTCACAGAAATCCCAAAACTGATGAGAGTGGAAATTGGATCCCAAATCTATGATAATAGTGTTGGGGAAACCAAAGCGGTGTAAGATGCCGCAGATGAAAGTGACCACTCGATCTGCATTAAGCATTGCGATAGGCTTGTACTCGATCTATTTGGTAAACTTGTCAATGGCCACAAACACGTGTGTGAAACCTCCTAGCGCAGTTGTGAAGGGCCCAATCATGTCCAGGCCCCAACATGCAAATGGCCATGAAGGTGGTATAGTGATCAGGTTATGAGCTCGAACATGAGGTTGTTTGCCAAAGAATTGGCAGTTAGTGCACCGGCGAACAAGTGCTTCGGCATCTGTCAGAGCAGTCGGCTAGTAGAAACTTGTTGTCGGTCAAAACCCTCCGGTGATTAGCGACAGGCAACACAAGGAGCCGGGAGGCTTCCGGGAATACTGGTGGGCCCCGGTCCCTCGGTCAACGGCCCGAGATCCGGCACACACCCTGGCTTGGAGTCGCTAGGCGTGCCACCTGACCCTGCACCTGATCAGGAAGGTACGTTGTATTAGATTCCTGCATGCACAGACACGTGTAAATATTAGTTCGAGCCGTGGTCGGCTCATTGGATTTTTCCCGGTATCTGCTGTAAAGAGCCGATGGCATCAGCACCGGATCAGATCTTTAGATAAAGCATATATGTACCCGATGACAACATAAATCCTGCTCCATAAATATTAAGCTAATCCAATCTACGATGATTAAAACCCTCACTACATGATCGGAACATCCTACGCGTGCTTGAGCCTAACAAATACCAAAAGGTAACGGAATAATAACCTAAACAGAGGCCTAAAAACCAACCAAGAGCCGATTCCCGGAACAATCTCTCTTCAAGCTATTACCAGACACCAATCGTATCGTCAGATCTTTCAACTCGTTTGCAAGGCCTAATTATGCAGATATTAAGCTAAATCTCTAATAGTCGGAGACTAACCACAATAGATTGAATCTACTAATAAGAATAAAGCAAGATGCAACCAGCGCACCCAGGATCGGACATGATGATTGCTAAACGCTCATGAGTAACAAGCAAAGCATGATTAAAACATGAACAAGTCAACATTACTCTATGTGCGTCAAGGTAACCAGTGCTACTCGCCATCAACAATGCTTCAGAATGAGAAACACCAAAGTAAACAAGCAAGGATGATGCTGCCCCGATCACGCAGAGCGTGATCGAGGCTGCACGGCACTTACCCGAGAAAACCCTAGAACAGGGGAGGCGATGCGCCGAGAGTTTTTGATGAATGATTCCGTCTTTGTTGTTTACCCATAATACATATTTATAGCCCGTAGGCTTTCCTTTCTTAACTAACCCTAACCAAACACAACACGAATCTTAACTATCCCTATCTAAACTATTTAAACATACTTATCTAGATACACGGTCTCCCTGGGCTCAAAACACCTGCACAAGGTCCGACTCGCAAGCCCATTATAGTTATCCTTCAAATCTATCTTGCTCCACGGCCCACCTCCGGCCTGTCTAAACTATGGCGATAACACATGCACCCCTGGTTTCGGCAATGATAATTCTAAAACCATCTCCTGTTTAATCACCTCGACTCTTCGACTTCTGAATCCCGTACAGTCGTCCCTCTTTGTCTTCCAAGGGATATGACCGCTCTGCATCAGACTCCGTGGGAACCGTTATAGTGCTGATTCACTTCACCTGCCTCCTCCACCTTTATAAACTTACCACCGGCAACTTTCCAAATCGTCTTCTCCCTTCAGCCACTGGCAACCACACCTAACCATTCTCTCTCCTTCTCACAATGGCTTCTTCCTCTTCTTCTTCATCTTCTGTTATTTCCTTTGAGTCTGAATCCTCCAAGAGCCCACTCCAGAATATGATCCGATAGCTGCCTACGAGGTTCTTGCCCCCTGCATTGGGATGCAGAGGAATGAGACTTCCAATCCCAGTCAGGGGATGATGAATCCCTCACCGATGACGAAGATCTCACACTTCTTGGATCTGAGCTGGAGGAGGACGACGAAGATGACGCATCCTGGGAAGAAGAACTCTCTTCCTCAGAAGAAAAAACTGATTCCTCCTCAACCGAAGAAGACTCAATAACAAGTAACTTCCTCTTTGGCGAATCATCAGATGAAGCTACCGAGGACAACGAAGAAACCGAGGATGATGGCGGCTTCACCAGCAATAGCAGCGGGAGCGACGACAGCAGCAACAGCAGCGGTGACGATAGTGATGTTAGCATGGCCCCGCCGACCAAGCTCCGCAAGACCTCCGGCGTATACTGGTGGTAGGCTGCAGCACTAAGCCGATAGATCGGCTCTAGGAGCAATCGGCTCCCCTTTTGTACTTACTTCCTTATTGTGAATAAAATCTTCTTTTGCATCTGTGAGTTCTTTGAAAACAACAATCTACTTAAGAGCCGATGGCAACGCATCGGCTTTAGAATATGCTGATCCGGATTCGAACTAGTTCTTTAATTCATTTCATTCTCCGCCCGAACTCAAATCCTTCTCCAAGATAGATCTCTGAAGATTCCCAAAATCCGGGCTTACTTCCAAAACTCCCCTTGTTCATAAACCCTAGCCACGGAATCCTCCTCCGAGCCTCAGAATACGCGCCCACTCCTACGCCGCCGACCCTAGATCTGTTTCCCCAGTTCTCGACTTCCTCAAGACTCCCGATGGTGGAATCTTTGAGTACTAGCGCGAATCCCTTCGGTCTGAAGGTAAAACTCCGACCTCTATTAATTTAATGCAGTAATCACAGGATTTATTGCGCTGTTAAATGACCTCTTTCTTCGACTACTCTATCTTTTGTGGGTTTTTTCAGGCTTCCGATATCCTCTTACCGCATCCTTCTTCCCCCAATTATTTCTGTCTTGGGCCTCGTTCTTACGAGAAGCCCATAGATCTAATTTCTTGTGAGGCTAATCGAATCCCCTTCGTGAGTCAAGACATAGATCTAGACTCTTGGTCTGATAGCCTTCGTGCTTGGCCAAATCCTCCAGAGGGCTGGGTAGTTTGGTATAACAGAGTGGCGAACACCTACTAGCCTTTATGGGAATCCATAGGGATAGCCGATGCTCTGTCTCTCTCCCTTTCCCCTCTTGAAAAGGATGAGAACCTTCTGAAGACCATCGGCTATTTCTGGTCCGATGCCTTGAACTGTTTCCTCTTTGGTCATGGCCCAATGACCCCAACTCTTCTAGATGTCATGATGATTACCGGCTTAGACATCTCATCATCCTATCCCTCTGCTTATATGCTTTCTGTAGTCCCCTTCAAACTATCTTCCAAAGCAGAGTGCACAAACTGGAGCACATATCTGAACCAACACCTGAAAACAAAAGGACCTGTGATAGAGAAAGAACACACAACCTTCCTAAATCTATGGCTAGAGCACTTTCTCTTCTGTGGCCCTTCACTTGCTCCAACCAAAAATTATCTTCCTCTAGCGTACGAGCTGGCCAAAGGTCACACTACTAGCCTTGGTAAGTTATTCCTTGGAGAAATCTATAGATACCTTCACCTGATGTCCTTGAGTCTTCTTTCATAGAAAAAACTTAGGATTGGTGGTCCCTGGTGGTTCATCCAGCTATGGGCTCACCTTTACTTCCAAGATCTCGTCCCAAATTTCCCCTCTCTGATCAACAACACTTTTCCAGACCAGAGTGGGAGACAAATCCAATGCACCAGCTTCGGACAGGCCTTATACAGTCTCCCTGGTGGGAAACTAAATCCTTCAGACGCCTCTTGATGGTTTAGAACTTTTTATAAAGGCCTAGACAACCCAATTTTCCTCCCGTATGTAGATTCTGAACTCTTTAAGAACCCAGCCACATTCCGACTGGCTGAATTCGCCCATGATATCGATACCAGGCACATGTACTCCATCATGATTCGTCCTTGCCTCCTCCCAGTCAGCATGAGCACTACCAACCAGATCATTAAACCAAGATATGAATTTTATCAGCCGGTCGTAGCAGCCCAGCAGTTTGGTCTTGGGCAGGTGCCTCCACATTTCCTCCTTCATCATCTGACATTAAGTAGAGTGGACCTTCCTGACACCGTCACCACCCGAAGATGCTACAGTCTGTTTTTAGATCTGTCCATCCCAATTCCTATAGACCTTGCCTTTATTTCTTCGGCTGTTGACTTCGAGGACTGGTGGTTGATGTGGAAGACTCATGTTTTCTGGAGAGCCTTGGGGCCAATGCTGCGACAAATTCACACTGAGTATGAAATTCCTGAAGGAGAGGTATTATTGTTTGCCCCTTGCTTTCTCCTTTTGACCTTACTGAATCTTTCTGATTCCATTCTCTCTTTCTGCAGCAGGATGATGGCCCAGAGCCCAAGAATGATGATGGATCTGTCTTCCGGTTCTCACCAATTGCCCCTGTGGTACTTTTTAGCAAAAATGCGCCTCCTCCATCGAAAGGTATCATGCAGATCCATCCAGCACCGCAAAGAAGACCCCCATGCAGAGACGATCTTCTGACGCTGTTGCCCCAGACGAGGAAGGTACTTGTCAAGAAGATCCGGAAAGAAGTTGTGCCATCTTCCTCCAGCCAAGAAGCTCCAGTTGCTAGCCAGGTTTGGATCACCTTCCATCATAATCGACCTTCTGTTCCTGTTCATTTTTATTAATTACACTCTCTTTTCTCGCAGTCTGTCGTCATGGACGTCTCCAGTGGGGAAGAACCCCCACGCCAGAAGGACTCAACTTCAGAGGTTCCAAAGGACATGGAAGTGCCTATCAGAGCTCTGATTACCCTTCATGATCCTGACCCAATAGCTCTGGAAGGCCCCTCGACGCTGATTAATGTCCCGGTCACCTCACCAGGTTTGCAGGAGCCGGTTGTGGCCGCATCAGTCATTAGCTCTCCTCTAGAAGGACCATCCATTGCCTCGGCCACTGCTAATCTTTCTTCACAAGAGACACGCCTGCCAGAGCCGACTGCTACTTCATCGGCTGTTGCTCCTTCTTCTGAAAAGGTGACTTCTCCAGAGCCGACCTTCGCTCCTCCCGCTGTCAACATTCCTCCTCCAGAAGGGACGTGCCTTCACGAGCCGACTACTTCTTCGTCGGTTGTTGCCACTCCTATCCCAGGACATGTATGCTTTACTCCCAGGTCATTTTTGTTCCCTTCTGCACTGCTCTACTCACTTGCCTTCTTTCAGAGCCTAAACCTTTCAGAGTTGCTTGCGTTTGATCCTGCATCCGTCGGGTCGACCATACTAGAAGCCGAAGATCCTCGACCAGGCCCGACCAGTGTCGCCAGTCAGCTTCTCCGTATGAAAGATCTTCTGTCGGGTTCGACCGACGCCCTGATCCAGGATTCCAGCGAGGTAAAGTAGATCCTTGATGAAGTCAACTCCCAGCTTTCCGTTGGTCTTCAAGTCAAGCTCCTGCCAGCCGGGCACCTCCCTTCCTTTCGGGTAAAAGTAGCAGAGGCTCACCATAGGATTGAGACCTGCCGCTCTCAATCCCCCTTGAGAACCAATATTGTCGAGCGGTGTCAGTCGATCAACAAGAAGAAAGCTGCACTGGACGCCAAGACTGACACATCTGTTTCCTCCCAACAGCTTCTTCTTCTAGAGAAGGATCTAGAGGATCTCGAGGCCAAAGTCCGGGCTACCAAGCAGCGCATCCAAGAGGAAAAAGACCTTATTGCAAGCTCCAAAAGGGGGGCAGAAGCCCTGATCGCTGAACTGAAGGTGGATCTGGCCAAGCTGAGTGCTCTAAGCAAACAAGTGATGCCGGGAGTGGACGAGGAGGACCATTGCTGCTATTGATGATTTCCTTCAGAAAACCTGTTTAAGATAAACTTTGTATTCGTATATTTTACCTCTAAAGTCGATGGTCAAAAAACTCTAGAGTTGATGGTCCCACATCAGCTATTTTGACAACTTACGAAATGCTTTTCCTCAACGTGTGGGCCGATCATACACATCGGCCTTCTTTTGACTTAAGTTATCGGTTCCGCACACCCGGTCCATCGGGCTCCATTGATTTGCGCCCTTCCACACAGCTCCAGCGCTACCTTATTCAGGCCCATCGGTCGCATCGGCTTATAGCCTGATGCATGACATCGGCTTTACTGCTCATCGGCCCACATGCTTGGGAAGTATCTCTTAAGATGTTGACCGTTGACTGCCACTGGGAACTTAACACCATCCAATTCTTCGAGCATATATGCATTCCCAGGTAGGACTTGGTCGACCCTATATGACCCATGCCAGTTTGGGGACCACTTGCCATACGCTGCGTCCTTAGTTCCCAATGGTAGTACTGCTTCCCAAACCAGATCTCCTGCTTGGAATTCCTTTGGCTTGACCTTCTTATTATACGCGCGAGCTACTTTGGCCTTATTTTCCTTGATCTTCTCAAGTGTCCAAAGCCTGAGCTCCGTGAGGTCCTCAACATTGTCATTCATTAGGGTAGCATATTCTCCAGCTGTTAAATCGATCTGGAACTCTACGTGCCTTGATCTGGCCGTAATTTCCCACGGTAACACGGCCTCCTGCCCATAGACTAAATGATAAGGGGAAGTTTTTATTGCCCCATGATAAGATATACGGTATGCCCATAATGCCTCTGATAAGACTTCATGCCAACGTCTAGGGTACTCATCAATCTTCCTCTTAATTAACTTGATGAGGCTCTGATTGGATGCTTCAGCTTGTCCATTTCCCTGGGCATAATACGGGGATGACCTGATCAACTTGATGCCCATGTCGGCGGCAAACTTCTTGAATTCTTCTGAAATAAAGATTGAGCCTCCATCTGTTGTGATGGTCTGAGCGATCCCGAATCTATCAATGACATGTTCCTTGACAAACTGAATAACATCTCTAGATGCCACTGATTTCATGGGAATTGCTTCTACCCACTTGGTGAAGTAATCCGTGATGGCCAAAATGAATTGGCGGCCTTTGCTGGATGGAGGATTAATTTTGCTGATCATGTCCATACCCCAGCCTCTGAATGGTCATGGTTTAATAATGGGGTTCATTACTGATGCTGGTACCATCTGAATCTTCCCAAACCTCTGGCATGCTTGACATCCTTTATAATATTTAAAATAATCCTCAAGCATGGTGGGTCAATAGTACCCTGACCGCCTAATCAGCCACTTCATTTTGTGAGCCAATTGATGAGTCCCACAGGTTCCTTCATGGACTTCGTGTAAGAGCCGATTGGACTCAACCGGCCCCAGGCATTTAAGCAACAGCCCCTCCAAAGTCCTGTAGAACATGCCATCCCCTATCAAGACATACCTCATGGCTTTATAACGTATCCTCTTGGGTGCCCCGCGAGCCGAATCCTTCAAGTAATTGAAGATATCGGCTCTCCAATCACCCTGGTCCAGTAAGTGCACCTGATGATTAGATCCGTCAGCTTTGTACCCTGAAGCTGGTTGTGCCAAATCATTGGCCTCTGAATTCCGAGCCCTAGGTATCCAATAGAAATTTATGTACCTGAATTGGGCTATCAGTTTTTGACATTGCACCTACAACGGAAAGAGTAGTTCACTTTCACACCTATATTCCTCTGCGAGTTGAGAAATCACCAATTTTGAATCCCTGAAGACTTCTACCGCTTCAGCTTCGACCTCAAGAAGCAACTCCATACCTTTATGCACCGCCTCATACTCTGCAAGATTATTGGTGCAAGTAGTAGGCAATCTGATTGAGAAAGAATACGTTGCCCCCCGAGGCGATACCAGCAGGATTCCTATGCCACATCCATCTCCACAAACTGATCCGTCAAAGTACATAGCCCAAGCTCGTACAGAAAGCGCTGCTATGTTGGTATTGACCCTCTCGGCAATAAGATCCGCTAACGCTTGCCCTTTGACTGCCTTCATGGTATCGAACTCTGACAATGCAAACATCCATTTTCCCAATCAGCCTTTCAACACAAGAGCCGATAGCATATGCTTTATAACATCCGATTTGTAGATAATAATTACTTCAGCCGATAGTAGTATGTGACCAAGCTTGGTGCATGTAAAGAATAAACAAAGGCATAGCTTCTCAATATCGGGATACCTTGTCTCTGCATCCAGCATCCTTCTGCTGAGGTAGAATACAACCCTCTCTTTATTATCATGCACTTGTATTATTACTGACGCGATGGAGGTGTCCCCAACTAACAAGTACACATAAAATGGCTTATCTTGTTGGGGCAGAATCAGCACAGGTGGTTTTGATAAATACTCTTTGATTTCCTCAAATGCCTGTCGCTGCTCTGCCCCCCAGCAAAATTCTTCATTGGCTTTGATTTTCACCAACTTCATAAAAGGCTCGATTCGCCCAGAGAGATTAGAGATAAACCTCCTAACAAAATTGATCTTGCCAATGAGTTGCTGGAGCTCCTTCTTTGTAGTAGGTGGCACCATGGTGCGTACGGCTTTCTGACTTTTTAGGCCAATCTTGATCCCTCTTTCATGAACCAGAAAGCCCAAAAATTGTCCAGCCGACATGCCAAAAGCACACTTCTTTGGGTTCATCCTAAGCCCGAACCTTCTAGTTCATTCCAGAACTTGTCGTAAGTCCTCCAGGTGTCCTTCAACCATCGCAGACTTTACCACGGCATCATCAATGTAGATTTCCACCAGCTTTCTGATCAAGTCATGAAAAATATAATTCATGGTATGCTGATATGTAGCACCAGCATTCTTCAAACCAAAAGTCATAACCACATATTCAAACAGGCCCACCGCTCCAGGCACTCTGAATGCGGTTTTGTGTATATCCTCAGGGGCCATAAAAATCTGGTTATAACCAGCATTGCCATCCATGAAACTCAAGATTTTGTGACCAGCAGCCGCATTGATTAACGTCTCTGCAACAGGCATCGGATACTCATCCTTTGGAGTAGCTCTGTTGTGGTCTCTAAAGTCCACGCAGACACACCACCGGCCATCCTTCTTCTGTACAAGCACAACACTTGAAATCCATTCGGCATACCTGCAAGGCCTGATGAATCCTGCTTCTAGCATTTTCTCCACCTCCTTTTTCACTTCAGCCAGGACCTTAGCCTTCATCTGTCGTGCACACTGCTGGAACGGTCAAAATCAACTTTTAAGAGGGAGCCGATGCTCAACTACGCGTCTGTCCAACCCAGGCATCTCTGTGTAATCCCAGGTGAAACAATCGGCATACTCTTTTAGCAAAGCTATCATCGGCTCCCGCAAAAATGAGCACAATTTCCTGCTGACAAATGTTGGCCGATCGTCGAGATCGGCCGCTCCATGACTTTCATTATCTTTCAAGTTCTTACAAAAAGAGTAAGGCCGGCTGTCAAAGCGCGCCTTTCCACAATAACTACCACTATGTAAAGTACTTGACATCAAAAGTTTACACTTTATTTTTTGGGGCCGATCGCAGGAATCGGCCTTCACCAATGTGCTAGAGCAGCCTGTTCCTTGCAGCTCCTCTATTCCGTAAGGCCAGTGGATAAGACCAGCCTCACCCTGGCTTTTTGTACCTTTGATGCGATCACAGCCTTCCAGACTCATCCCTGAGATCGGCTCCTGGTCTTCCGCATCCCATATACTCATAGCAGCATGTGAAATTTCAATTGAGTCATCTGCATGGACCACTTCTACCTCATCTCCATCCCACTGGATCAGGCACTGATGCATTGTGGAGGGAATGCAACAGTTGGTATGAATCCAATCCCTGCCAAGTAGGACATTATATGTGCTCTTGCTATTGACAATGAAGAAAGAGGTCAGGACGGTCTTATTCCCAATAGTTAGATCCACACTGAGGACACCTTGAGCTTCTGAAGTCTGCCCATTAAAGTCACTTAACGTGACATTAGTCTTGATCAAATCTCCGGTGGACCGCCCCAAGCGGTGCAGGACTGAGTACGGCATGATATTAACTGCTGCCCCTGTATCCACCAGCATCTTGTTAATGGGTTGCTCGTTTATGTACCCCTTAAGATACAAGGCCTTCAAATGCTTGTAGCTCTTAGCTTGCGGCTTCTCAAATATCACCGGCCGAGGACCCAAGTCAAGCTGGGCAACTGACGACTCCTCATGGGATCGAGCGTGGAATTCTGCAGGGAGCACAAACACCATATGCGTATCAGCCGATACCTTCACATCGGCTTTTGCCGACTTGGGTCGCCACTCCTTTCTGGGATGGCGAGACTCCTTTTTCTGCACGCGATGGACCTGTTCTGCCAAATCTGGGCACGCTTTCCTTAATGACTCGATGTATTTAGCTTCAGCTTCTTCCAAGCTGCGCAACCGCTGAACCTTGCGCTTCTGAGAACGATTGAGCCCATCAGGGCACCATCGCGGATGATGATACTTGTCCTCTTCTTCATCAAGGTCCACTCTCCTTCGTGGCGATCGAACCTGTTCTTGCTGAGTCGGAACAGGCCCTAAGCGCCGGAAAACCGAGACCCCCTTTGCATTTGGCTTCACGGGTCCACACTCTGGGCAGTCTCTAGTGGTAGGCAGCCGACTCATACCAGAATCCCAACAGTACCTGAAAAATAGCCAGTGCCAATGATCATGCGTGTCTTCATGCCTCTTCAAACGCTTCCTAGTACGACGCTCGTACTCTTCCTCCTCAGATTCCTACTGAAGTCGCTGCTGGTGCTGGTACTCATACTTTTTGAGAAGATCAGAAGAAGTCGGCTGCTGATTTCTCACATATCTCACTTGTGCTTCTGTGACATATCTTTTTTTTTATTTTGGGGCCGATCGCTGGGATCAGCCTCCTTACTCTTGGCTTGGTGGCGTCACACTAACCCCGCCATGTTGATGCCAAGCGCAAAAATCCAGCTGCCGTCTTGTGGATCGATCATAACCTTCCACCATGTTTACCCCAGGGAAAGGCTGGGTATCGACCTTCATGGCTGTTTGGCCAAGATCAATCGGCTTTGCTCAATAGCCGATTGAATTTGCCAACGAAGCTCCTTGTAATCGCTTGTGCTATGGGTGAAAGAGTCGTGCCATTTGCAATATGATCTTCCCTTCAGCTCCTGCGCCGTAGGAGATTTATATCCTTTCGGAAACTTCAACTATTTCTCTTTTGACAACAGATCAAAGATCTGTTCAACTTTGCCTACGTCGAAGTCAAATCCTTTCGCAGGCCCTGTTTGCTTCACCCATTTGCAGGACATGGGGTTTGCCCCCCGAGTCCATTCTGCGACTGCTACATCTTGTTCTCCCCCGGAGTCTTCGGCTTCCTCTGCATCAACCACCGTGACTTGACGCTTGAACTTATCTTGATACAGCTCGGGATGGCGCTGCTCGTGCATTGTCAACTTCTGAACCAAATGTGCCAAAGAGGTGAACTCCAACTGGAAAGCCAGATCTCTGATCGGCTTCAGTAACCCCAAAGATGCTAACTCGACTGCCTCCTTCTCTGAAATCCGTGTCGAGTAACATCGGTTCTTTACTTCCCTGAAGCGTCGGATGAATTCCACCACAGTTTCCCCACGCTTCTGCCGCACCTGCGCCAAATCACCAATTCCTGCTTCTGCAGCCTCCGAATGATACTGAATGTGGAACTGCTCCTCTAGCTGCTTCCAAGTACGGATAGAAGCAGGGCCTAATGACGTGTACCATCCAAAGGTTGGCCCTGTGAGCGATTGCGAGAAGAACCTCACTCGCAAAGGATCTAATACCGAGATCATCCCTAGTTGCGCCAAGTATCAGCTCACGTGCTCGATAGAGCTAGAACCTTCTGCTCCACTGAATTTGGTAAATTCAGGAAGTCGATACTTAGGCGGTAATGGAATTGGATCGTAATCACTTGGATACAGCTTGGTATAGCCAATCGTTCTCCTCTTAGGCAAGATGCCAAACTGATCTCTCAGAATGGCACTAATCTGCTCCGTCATCTATGACCCTAGGGCCGAGTGCACACTATCGTGATTCGGCCTGGTGGCATAAGCTGCTAGCCACACTTGCTTGTCCGTGTCCGCTCCAGAAACTCCTCCAACTGCCTTATGTGCTGGATGTACCAGATTATTGCTATCTAATATATAAGCTCACATATAGCCATATGGAATCTCCCTGGGTGGCTCACTGAAGAACTGGTGATCCATGGGATCACCTCCCACCTTATAAACCATATAAGCCGGAGAACCATGTGACTCCGCAGCCACGAGCGCATAAGGCAGTGGTGGCTTGGTTTGGAATGGTAGTTCCCCTTTGTGACTCCCCAAGGTAGGTCCCGTTGGAGAATGCTGATGCTTCATAATTTTTTGGACCACACGCAGGGCAACATGCTCGAAAGTGTTGACCAAGCTCTCAGAATGTCGGTGCAACGAGTGGGCCACCGTATAGTTCACTTATTGCCGTAGAGCTCTGGTACGGTCCTCAGATGGGGTAGACAGATCCACTCCATCAAGGGCACCTTCAGGTGAAAACCCCTTCCACCTGACACCGTGATGGCGAGTCCTTTCAAAAGAGCCAATGAGATCGGCTTCAAATTGAGTCTTGATCTCATTGTATCTCTGCTTATGTTCAGCAGAGAGCTCCTTGTAAGTGATTGGTTCATCCCTCACCATCTTGTCAACAGCAACTGACAGAGTCGAAGAAGATGACGAAGTCGATGAAGATGATGAAGATGACGATAATGGTCCCAATGGGCGTGCCAGAATATGTTGTCGGTCAAAACCCGCCGGCGAGTAGCGACAGGCAACACGAGGAGCCGGGAGGCTTCCAGGACTGCTGGTGGGCCCCGGTCTCTCGGTCAACAGCCCGAGATCTGGCACACACCCTGGCTTGGAGTCGCTAGGCGTGCCACCTAACCCTGCACCCGATCAGGAAGGTATGCTGTATTAGATTCCTGCATGCACAGACACGTGTAAACATTAGTCCGAGCCGTGGTCGGCTCATTGGACGTTTCCCGGTATCGCTATAAAGAGCCGATTGCATCAGCACCCGATCGGATCTTCAGATAAAGCATATATGTACCCGATGACAACATAAATCCTGCTCCATAAATATTAAGCTAATCCAATCTACGACGATTAAAACCCTCACTACATGATCGGAACATCCTACGCGTGCTTGAGCTTAACAAATACCAAAAGGTAACGGAATAACAACCTAAACAGAGGCCTAAAAACCAACCAAGAGCTGATTCCCGGAATAATCTCTCTTCAAGCTATTACCAGACACCAATCGTATCGTTGGATCTTTCAACTCGTTCGCAAGGCCTAATGATGCAGATATTAAGCTAAATCTCTAATGGTTAGAGACTAACCACAACAGATTGAATCTACTAATAAGAATAAAGCAAGATGCAACCATCGCACCCAGGATCGGAGACGATGATTGCTAAACGCTCATGAGTAACAAGCAAAGCATGATTAAAACATGAATAAGTCAATATTACTCTATGTGTGTCAAGGTAACCAGTGCTACTCACCATCAACAATGCTTCAGAACGAGAAACACCAAAGTAAACAAGCAAGGATGATGCTGTCCCAATCACGCAATGCGTGATCGAGGCTGCACGGCACTTACCCGAGAAAACCCTAGAACAGGGGAGGCGATGCGCCGAGAGTTGTTGATGAATGATTCCGTCTTTGTTGTTTACCCATAATACATATTTATAGCCCGTAAGCTTTCCTTTCTTAGCTAACCCTAACCAAACATGACACGAATCTTAACTATCCCTATCTAAACTGTTTAAACGTACTTATCTAGATACACAGCCTCCCTGGGCCCAAAACACCTGCACCAGGTCCGATTCGCAAGCCCATTATAGTTATCCTTCAAATCTATCTTGCTCCACGGCCCACCTCCGGCCTGTCTAAATTATGGCGATAACAAAACTAGAGCGAAATGCCTTGCCAGCTATTGTGTGAAAAGCAGCGTGGTTCCCCGCACACGCCTTTGTGAATCCCTTGGAGTATTTCTTTACCTTTCTCCATGCTGACACACTTCATGATTATGCCTGGTGCTGATCCACGCTAGTACAGATTGCCCCCGACTAGAACATACCCTTTGCTGCACCGTAGAATGCGAGTGGCTTCAGCATATTTTAGGTCGACGCCGAGGGGGTAGTTTGTGGTCCTGGATGTAGTCAATGAGGGCCACCCTCTAGTCGACCTCGATCATCAAGACCTCTTGATAGGGTTCCTTTGGACCCTGAGCGATGGAACTTGCGTCTGGTGCCCTGATGGAAGGGTGATGTAGCTCGTGAATGAAAACTCCTGGTGGGACGTTAGCTTGATCAGAACCCAGTTTGGAGAGCACGTCTGTGCTCACATTGTTGTCCCAAACCACATGGTAAATTTCCAAACCCGAGAACTTTTTCTCCAGCTTGCGTATTTCCATTACGTAAGCGTCCATGGTGTCCTTATTGATGTTACACTCCTTGTTGACTTGTTGAACCACCAGTAAGAAGTCGCCATAGATGAGTAGTCGCTTGATGCCCAGGGAGATTGCCAGGCATCACCCGTGCAACTAAGCTTCGTACTTGGCCTCGTTGTTGGAGACCTTGAACAGTATTTGAAACACGTACTTGAGCTGTTCTCCTCTCGGGCTGATGAAAAGTACTCCCGCACCACCGCCACCACACTTGAGTGAACCGTCAAAGTACATGACCCAATGCTCCGGCTAGTTGGTTGGGGATTCCACCTGGTTTTCTCGCCACTCTGCCATGAAATCGACTAGTGCTTGCGACTTGACGGTTGTCCAGGGCTTAAAGTCCAATGTAAGGGCTCCCAGCTCCACTGCCCACATGGAGATGCGCCCGGTGGCATCCCGATTGTGGAGGATATCTGCCAATGGGAAGTTGGAGACCACCAGGATGTTGTATGCATTGAAGTAATGGTGAAGCTTACAGGAAGTGATGAGTATATCGTAAAGTATTTTCTAAATCGCTGGGTAACGAACCTTAGATTCAGTGAGGACTTTACTGATGAAGTAAACTGGTCGCTGCACCCCAAAGGCATGGCCTTCTTCTTGTCATTCCACCATGATTGTCGTACTGACGATGTGAGTAGTTGCGGCGATGTAGAGTAGCAGGTTCTCGCCTGGTTGGGGAGCCATCAGGATGAGTGGTGATTGCAAGTGGTGTTTGAGATCTTGTAGTGCCTGGTTTGCCTCCTCGGTCCACTTGAACTTGTCGTGGTGCTTGAGCAACTTGAAGAAGGGTAGTCCCATTTCTCCAAGTCAGAAGATGAATCGGTACAAATCTGCCATGCAGCCAGTGAGCTTCTGGACGTCCTTGACCATCTTTGGAGCATCCATGGCTATGATGGCGTTAATTTTCTCTGGGTTAGCTTCGATCCCCCGGTGACTGACAATGAACCTGAGAAGCTTGCCTTGAGGCACACCAGAGACGCACTTTGTCGGGTTGAGCTTCCATCCAAACCGTCGCAAGCTGTTGAAAGTCTCCTTGAGATCAGTGATGAACTTATCATGGGATCTGCTCTTGATGACCACATCATCCACGTGAGCTTCAACGTTGTGGTGTAGTTGGAGTCAAACCTTGTCAGCTTTTCCTTGAGTCTGGCCTTGCATGTCATATAATTTACTCCACTTGCTGAGTACCAACCATAAGTGTACTCACGCTTGCTTTATTAAAACCAATGCTGCTCAGAACAAGATAATTGTGCGGAGTTCCCTGAAGATCTTGAGGAGTTCTAGGCGTATGTCTCACAGTCATCTGCCTATGAAGTTGAAGTCCGCTGCTAGTTATAAACTTTTATTTATTTGCTTAAGATTAAGACTTTCGGTCATTTAATAAAGTACTATGGTACTCTCTTTCGTTATGACATTATTTCGGGTATACACTTGTATCGTCTATCATATGTGTGGAACTTGATCTTGACACATATATGCATTCGGTTCCTTTCCAAAACTGGGTGTGACAACAGCGAGTGAGCTCACCGGCGATAAGTAGAGCACAAGCAATGGACCACTTGTTGGTATAGAGCGGCATCAGAGTAGATCGGGTCATGTTCATCCTTGATGTGCTTGGGATGAAGAAGAAGAATCTTGGGGACGGCCTTCTTATTTGTCTTCGGCGAGGAAGGAGTGGTCGGGATGGTGGAGAAGCTCATCGGCATCGTCCTTCACTGGTCCTCTGACAAACTTTGGCGAGGATGTGGTGGATTTGGTGAGGAGAGGTGAGTTCTTCCTCCATGGCTTAGTTGGGGAGAGAGCAAGAGGAGGGATATGAGGTTTCTGTGTGGGAGGGAGGTAAGAGGGAGGGGAGTGGGCACTAGGTGAGGTGGGAGTAAGGTGGAGCCTGATGGGGATACATGGCATAACTTCTATGCACAGGCGACACACACACACAAGGGCTTCTCGCGGACAGTCCGCGGTAGAGGAGCGAACAATCTGAGGAAGAAACTCACGTAACATCTTGGTTCTATACAGAAACTTCTTTCTTTGCTCCAAACTCCAAAACTGGTCTTCTAAGCCTCTGAAAATTCAACAATTTTTGTGTTGATACAAGAAATCAAGAGCAACCTGGATTTGGTAGAAAAGCTACTGTAGATTTGAAACAAAAATTCTTCCCGAGATGCTACTTTTGGATTTTCGGCTGAGCTGTTTGGCTTCAAGATGGTTTCCTAAAATTCGGGAAAAATCACCTAAATTCATGTTTTGCAAAGTAGTATTTTATCAGAATAACTTCCAACATAAGTCATATAATGAAAATGCATGTTGCTTCACAAAGCATGAGTTCCAAATGTATCAATAATTCAAACTTAAATTCAAATGCATTCAAATTAAGCACAAAATTTTTATTAATGCAAATAAGAATGCTCATGATGCAATGCTTAACATGTTTTTTAATTTTCATTTGGGTTGATACAGTAGAGTCACAGATCAACATTAGTATGAAGAGTCGAGATTATCAATGAAGGAGAGTGGAACCACATTTGACAATGGAGCAGTCCTTACCTCATGCGCTAGATTTTGGGGGGTGCATGAAGATTTCCTCCCGGTGTTTGAGCCAAAATGGCTGGGCTTTCCCGCTCACCCTGTAAATCCATTATTAGTCAATACTGGTGTGATGTTGTGATTGGTCAAAGACAATAATCACCAAGTTTCTAAAAGTACAGAAAAGTAAATTATATGTGGAAATTAAACTTTTGTCCCCTTGATTAATATCCATTTTTTATAAACCTATGATTAACATTTGTTTTCAGTGCATTAAAAATTAACGAAGGCACCTACATATTCTTCCACTTAAATTTGCATTCCATTTCTAATTAATTAGATCGAGCAGAAGATTCACATATCTAGTTGCACTAAAATATTACACCAAAATGCTCATTTGAATGGACAAAGTGTTAGCCAGAAAGATAGCTTTAGAGTTCACAAGTCAGTCAAAGCACGTATTGAAGCATATGCATCTTTCCTCTTTAACCTTTTGTCGTGGCAGCTCAAAGGAAGATAGAAACCCAGTTCTTACTTTCTAACAAATCTTAATATGATGGTTGCATGAACTGGAATGCGTTGACGGAATCTATTCTGTTCGACACTAATTAAAACACTGGACTAGTGTACCTAAATCTTCTTACAGTCACTAGTAAATCACTGACCAAAAAAGCATGCATAGCAAGATGAACACCTGCTTTTCTTGCTAATTTCTTAACTACTAGAGCAACTAATAGTTACCTAAATCAACACTCTAGCATTAAAAAATGTAGTCATGCTCAATCAAACTACAGGATAACGGAAATTACATAAAATGACAGGTTCTATGGTTCACACAGCAGTTTGCATGTCCCAACACACTACTACAGAACTGGCCGTTCATCAACCCCTTTAGTCCCGGCTAGGGTTGGACCCGAGACTAATAAAAGCATTAGTCCCCGGTCCAACGGCTAGGGCGGCGGGGGACCTTTAGTCCCGGTTAGAGCCACCAACCGGAATTTAAAGTCTATATTTTGTCTCGGATGGTGACACCAACCAGGATTAAAGAGTCATCTTTTAGTTCCGGTTGGAGGCTCCAACTGGACTAAAGGGTTCTTCACGGGTCAGTTTAAAAGGAAAGCATCCCACCTAGAGTCACATGTGGTGCGTAGGTGGGGTGGTAACGAAACTATACCCGAAGCAGGAGGTCTTGAGTTTGATTCCTACGGACTATTTTATGGCTATATGATGAAATAAAAACTATAGTAAACAGGAATTGACAAAATAATAGTGACCAAAACCATCATTCACATTTCTCGGCCTTAACCATACAGCCTCCTCTCAAGTTTGACTTCATCAGTTGGGCCACCTATGATGCAGTATGGATATGAGGAACCACTGGCCACTGATTCGTTTTATTCCATAGCAGCCACCCTGTTTAACGTTCTGCCACTCAAAATCTCGAATCGCCCTCCGGATACTTCGAACTCGTTTCATGCAGCTTTGGTGGTTACACTACTAAAAAGGGTTGTTAGGAGCGAGTAAAAAAGTACTTTTAAGGGCGGGTGGGGTACTTGCCCCTACTTCTCGCAGATAGAAATACTATTTTTAGGGGCGGGTAATACCCACCTCTAAAAATGATTTCTACGGGCGGATCATGGCTCTACGGGCGGGTCACGCCATGACCCGCCCCTATGAATCAATTTCCAGAAAATAAAAAAAATAAAATAATTGAAAACCACAAAATAAAAAAGAAACAAATATATTGCAACCAACCAGCCACCACAAGCCCCTGTACTATCGAGGTATAAATTTTTGGACGAAATACTCTCACCCTCGCGGGTACCTTGCTCTCCACACACTACACAGTCACTTATGACTCTATGAGGTATGCGATTCTTTTATATTAACTCTAAAATTAATTTGGCGGGTGATCCCATTCCCCACCCCTAAAAATAGTGGTCATTACGGATGACGCCATCACCCGCCCCCAAAAATGCATTTTCAAGGGTGGGTGAATTGCTATAGTATGCTCCATTGCTAGAAGCGGATTATCTTTTGGGCCACCCCTAGAAAAAAAATATGACATCCCTACAAATCATTTTTTAGTAGCGTTAGCCAACACTTCATCCATGATCAGCATTTGGTAGATGGAGTCAACCTCCAGTGATGTTATTAACTCGGAAGATGGAAACCATACCTTGTCTCTGTATGCACACTCACAAGAAAATGTTCTCTACTTAGCAGGTCAATGAGAATAGTCATAATCACCATTGTTCTACAGTTTTGTGCCGCTGCAACCTGTCTGAGGTAGCACCATCATGGGTCAGCCTCAAGAAAACCTTGCACATGGAGAGCACTTTCGTGTTCTATTGCTCATTGCCCGCTCCGAAAATAACTAAATGCATGCATAAGTTGTGAATTCAAAACTAAGTCTGGGACACTGGTTTTTCAGCACGAAGAGAATAAATTAAATGCCGGTATATGAACAGGGAGTGATCCTTGGCAATTGCGGGGAAGGAATGTTACCGGAGTTGCGTGTGCATGCCGGCAGCTTATGTAGTGAGTGAAATACAGATAATTCACTTTCTCTCTTTCTTTTCCATGTTTGTCCAAAGATTATCCAGATATGCTTGGTTAATCTTCTGAGCACTAAGCTCAACAATTCATATTGATCTGAATACTTTCTGTTCATAGTTCAGATAAAGACTGATTAGAATTTCATTGGCCAACAAAGGAGAATATGCACATTGTACTCACTGTTCGCTTACACGCGAACATTTAGCCGACTATGTATGTAGTGTTTATGATAACACTGACTATACTTTATATTTAGGTTTCTTGAGCATGATTCCAAAACCCGCTAGAACAACGTAGACATGGAGATTTGTTACAGCAGTCTGTTTTGATAAGTCTTGGCGTCAGAAGTAGTTCAAGAAGTGAAGTTGCTTGAAGGCAACGAGAAGTTACAAATATGAAATAAGATAAGAGATATAAATTACAAATTTTGAATCTGGTACAAGTGATTTTGCCTTACCGGCTGCTAGACCACCTCTCGCAAGAAGGGTGGTGCTTCCTGATAATGAAACTTTAATGTTGTTTTTTCTTCAATCGCTTGTCTCCACAATCGCCAATTCGCCATACAGAATCAAGCTGAACCCAATTTTTTTACGGAATCAAATTACTGAAATCTTCAGTATACACAGGATACATGGACGATGTGGAATCTAGGCAGCTACAAGGAAACAGAGCTAAAGGCCTATGTGGATGTGGGGACATGATATGGTCAGTGCCATCACCTTTTATTCAGTTCATCTTCTTAGGACACACTACTTTCCTAGCGTGACTATGGTTGGCTGCCAATCAGCCAAAAAGTAACACAAGTTGGTATTATTAGAGTAGAAGCTTACTACTTCGATCTTGTTCATGATTACAAAATCAAGTAGATAAGAGCATAACAAAACTCTGACTTAATAACACTTATAAATCTTTATTTCCTTTTTCTTTTGCCAGAGTTCAGTGGCCTATAAATATTGTAAACTTTTATCATCTTAGTGCTTGACTTGACTGACCTCAAGGTTCTACCCAGCATCTTTCCAAAAGCGGCCTAGAATAGTAGTAGCTTTCAGGTAAAGCAAGCTCCATGCAAAAGGAGTTAACTGTTTTGCAAATAGAGATGCCTAGAATAGTAGTTATTAACTGTTTAAAATCGTAGAGAAAATGGAGGAAGTTAGATGGAGTGTTCATGTATGGATTAATAGTAGATGCTCCATGTAAAAGCACGATTTGGATCCCGTGGGGCATATATAAGGATTTTACACGTAATAGCCATCTTAATTCACAAATACGAATAGGGGTATAAAGTCCACTTGCTCGCCTTGTGTGCAAAGATGTTCTTTTGGTCAGTAATCAGTATATTCTTCAAATAAATTGTGTCTTAATATGTTTGCAGGTTGAACTCTCGTATTTACAAAGATGAGAAGAAGGAAAATACTTCTCCAATAAAAGAAAGAAAAAAGGATGACATGAACCACCTGTGTAGGTTTTTGTAGACTAAAAATGGTGTGCTTAGGTAAAAACTTTCTTCCATTTCTTCCACGCAATTTCATAGATTCACATGAAATCTATATGTCCATATATTTCATTGCCCAACCAGTTATGCTGTCGAGGCTGATGGTGAATGAGGATAAATGAGAAAAATCAGCACCTTAGTTTTGAGATGGGAAACATATATTAGATAATCTACAAGTAGTGATTTCGTCACCATCTAAATCTCCGACGATACATCCAATTGGCTTTTTAACAACAGAATTAAACTTTTTAAAACCCAATTGTGTCGTGCATATTATTTTTCATTTTGTTGCTCTATGGATCCAGTTATAATGATACTAATTGTTGATGACACCTAATTTGCCCCAAGGAATAATTATGATGATATGGAAGGGAAACAAAATAGAGCTAAATCAATAAGCTTATGTTTTTCAAGTGAGAGAAGGCACATCCACTACCGGACGCGGCTGATTTGCCGAGTGCCCCGAGCACTCGGCAAAGACGTAAAGGCACTTGGCAAACATTTTGCCGAGAGCCCCACTCGGCAAAGGGCTCTCGGAGAAGCCGGGGTCGGCAAAGGATACTTTGCCGAGAGCTTCTCCTCGGGCTCTCGGCAAAATGTTTACCGAGAGCCAAAAGCGGCCCTCGGCAAAGAAAAGTAGCCGTCACGGCGCGCCACCGTGGACGGATCCTTTGCCGAGTGTCGCCGTCAGACTCTCGGCAAAGGACCGCGTCAACGCCCACCCTGGACGCCTTCTTTGCCGAGAGCCCGGTCAATAGCACTCGGCAAAGAGGGCATCCAGAGCTGCGCCGTCCTGCCTCTTTGCCGAGAGCCACTGGAGGCAGCACTCGGCAAATATTTTTTTTATGACCTCACTATTTTCTCTTTGCTTGATTAGAAGGAGAAGTAATGAAAGAACGGATGGAGACAAACACAGAATTATGCAGTAACAATCAGGCCTGAGAGTGCCTGGCGGACTGTCCGCCAGGCCTGGCGGACTGTCCGCCAGGCACTCTCAGGCCTGATTGTTACCGCGAAAACTAGTGACGTCAAGAATTAATCCACTGGGGCTCAAACTTTGTAGGCACATTCACTGTAGCCAAGTATATCACAAAGTACACAATGAACAATCAAAGTACATTCAGTCTAGCTAAGTCTCAAATGCAAATAACTCCATCATCTATGCCGAAGGTGGCTAGTTGTTCTGGTTGGTCTGATTTGGAGAAATATACGGATCATTGGAGGCCGCCGACTGATTCTGCAACATATAGATGAAATGTATGAGTGAAACGACAAAATAAACGACATATTGAACATTGCATACTCACTGAAGTAGAAAACGGATCGGTGGGTGGTCTAGGTGGGGTGACGAAGGGAGGTGGCGGAGGTAGACCCGTCGCGGCGCCAAGACTCTGAATGTACGCGAACATGCTCGCCATCCTCTGTCGGTCAGCCTCCCGCTCGGCCTCCATCTCCGCCCTCATCCTTGCCTCCAACTCCATACGTTCTCTCCTCTCTTCTTGCAGCTGAGCCTGCAAAATTTTTACCCCAATATTACAATAATACAAAAGCGAAGTTATGTAATATAATAGAAAAAAAATGTATGAACAAGCAACAACGTGGAGTGCCTGGACTTGGCTCGTCGAACTGTCCGGACGAGGTCGGATGCCTGCGCTCGAGCTCGTTTGCCGTGCTTTTATCTGAGATAGAGTCGGAGTAGAAGAGGAGTCGATCGCGCCGTCGCAAATCCAGTACCGTCCATGCTTCTTTCCTCCTCCGACCTTCATGACAATTTCAGCGTCAAGATCCTCCTGGGTCGGATCGTACTCTGGCCCGTGCACCTCCCTCGCCATCGATGTGTACTCATTGAGGCGAGTATAGATGCTCAGGTTGCTGTACGCCTCGGGCCCGTCCTCCGTGTTGTAGCTGACGCTGGATGTCGCTTTACCCTTGTGGGATAGAGCATACGCCATGAATTTGTTGCACTGCTGCCCTCCATGTGCCGCCGACTGCGAGAACCAAGATGATGAGAAATCATGCATAGTTGAATAACCACAAAACAAGTAAAGTTGCGTACCCATGCTTGGGCGTACTCGGTCAAGTTACGGTTGCCTTGGTGGTGTGGCACACCAGCCATAGTCAGACGGTGCTCACGACGCTCCTGGTGCACAGCGTTCCAGTCGTCGGATAACCACTTAGCAACTATCTGCTGCCAGCACTCAGGAAAGTGGGCACACCAATGAGGAACCATCTACATGACATCAAGTAGAAGACATATTAGTAGAGGACATTAAGCCAACTTAATGTTCAAATAAATCAAATTTTGGTATTTACCTGCAAGTACTGCTCCTCAGTCAACGTCATAGTTCTTGCTTGCGCCTTGGTGACCTTCTGTCCAAGGACGACGGCGTGGCAGTTGATGATTGACTGGAGGCGCTGCTCGTAGAACATGTCGGTAACGAGCTTTTTGCAGCGATACTCGGCAACCACATCCGCCTGCGCGTCCATCCCGGCCTGTAGTCTGTAGAAATCCTGCAATAAACACGATATCATTATTTCAATCATATTATCAAGGATGTGCAACGAATGCGATATATTGATCACTTACCCAAAGCTCGCCCTTCACTCGCTCAGCCAAGTTGGGCCACTGTCTGCCGGCAACATCCCGCATGTCGGGGACGGCCCGGTAGTGCTCCCACGTATAGGCCGGACACGGCTCTCCGGCCAACGTGACCAGGCCAGGGAAGTGATCCCTAACCAGAAGACCCAAGATGCCATTCACATGGCATCTGTGAGCACCAACGGGCCTCTCCACAACTATCCAGTTCCTGCACAGGTGATTGATAAAAATTTTTAATTTCTACCACAAAATTGAAATTATAACGTAAACATGTACTGAAAACATGTAAATTTACTTACTTATCCCCTTGGGGAGCTATGATCGGGCGTTTTGCTTCAGGAATCGGTCGCTGGGGGAGACTCGCCGGACCTCGCTGGTAGACGGTTGACGAAGCAGAGGCCTCCGTGCCCTCCTCGTCCGCCTGCTCGTCGTCCCCTGGCCCCTCCTGCTGGACCACCTGGTCCGCCTGCTCGACCTCCCCTCCGGGAGCGCCTGCTCCTCCTCCTCCGGGAGGCACCTCCTCCTCCGGGAGCGCATGCTCCTCCTCCGGCGGCGCCTGTGTCATCGCCCTCCTGCCACTCCCCCTCCTCCTCCTGTAAGACGGTCCCTCAGCCGCCCCGGACGTCGGCTCACTGCTCCCCCCCGAAAACCTCTTGTGAAGGGCCGCTACACTCTTCTTCATCCCGCGGCCCACCATCTCTGGTGAATCCCCTGCAATTAAAAGAAAATTAATTAGTACAGATAAATATATAACACATACTTAGATAAATACATAAAGAAAATAGAACATAATTACATAATAATTATGTGGATGAAGAGAGATAGAGGAGCTTCATCCAAGATAAATACATAAACAAAACCGAGTTGTGTTATGTGGATGAATAGAGATAGAGGAGCTTCATCCAAGAGGTATAGGGGGCTTTGGACAGCCTCCCACGGACATAAGACGATGGGCCCACGAAGAGATACTTTGGATGAAAGAAAAATGATCAGTTCTGCTGGCTGATCCCGAGCTGTCCTGGCGGACTGTCCGCCATTCCTGGCGGACAGTCCGCCAGGACCTCTCAGCCAGCCAAAAAACCTTCTTTAATTCCAAGGGATTGATCCAAACTTTAAGATATCTTAGAGGGATGATTGGATGTATATGAGACAAAGCAGAAGACAAATAAAATACAGTTTTCAAGACAACATAAAAAAAGTTTACCACTTTAGATCAACAACCATAATTACGTAATAAGTACAGATAAATATATAATACATACTTAGATAAATACATGAAGAAAATAGAACATCAATACGTAATAATATAGTCTTACATTGACTAAAAATATTCATCGTAGTCGGGATTAGCTGGATCATAGTCCTCATCATCACTATCAATCATGTCGTAACCAATAAGATCAGAAGACTCGGTGTCTTCATTTGCATTGTCTACTTGTAGTCGTTCTAGCATGTGTAAATCCTTAACGCTCTGCACCTCTTCCTCCTCCCCCGCATCATCAACCGCTTCAACTTCCATTTCGTTTGCCTCGGTTAATTCTATCTCGAATCGCCCTTGTAGCCCCTCTTCTTGAAAGAACTCTCCGTCATATATGTTTGGATCTAAGTTGTAATCATCATCGTTAGGGACAGGTACTCTACCGTGCGGTGATGTCTTGTACACAATATACCAACCCTTAAGATGCTCTTTGCTTTCACACGCATATGGGAGATAATAAACTTGTATAGCCTGTTGAGCAACAACATAGACATCGTCTATGGTCATGACTGAATCCTGTCGAATTTCGACTAGCCCAACATTAGAATGCGTCCGTCTCATTGCTTGAGGGTCAAACCAATGACATTTGAATATCACGGGATTAAGTGGTTTCGAACCATAGTAGCTGAGTTCGTATATTTCTTCAATTCTTCCATAATACTCAATCCCATCAAGGCCGGGAGTAAACACCCCAGAATTTGTGGTCTTTCGATTGGGTCGACAATCCTCATGTCTGCTTGTACAAAAACGATATCCATTCACGTCATAACCAGAATATGACTTGACCTTATATCCAAAGCCACCGGCCACCTGTCTCAACTCGGCACTCAAGGTCGCATCGCTAACGCCCTGCAAGTTCAAGTACGATTGGACAAACTAAGTAAAAACAACTTAGAGTGAAAAGCTAAGTACGGGCCAGATTGGACCGTACCTTCTGTTTGAACCAAGAAATAAAATTGGGGGATCCATTTCCTGCACCTTGTTTGAGCAGGGTATCTAATTCCTGCTCCGTGATATCCCTTGATTGACGCCAGAATTCTTGAATAAATTGTTGCATGTACGGTGTCACCTCGTCAAGGTTGGTCAACACATACAGCATGATCCGACACCACTCTTGATGACTCAACCTCTTGGTGGTCGAACCACTTGCAGTTCCAAGCTGACCTTGAAAAAGGCTGAGTCTCGAGTCATTTTCGCTAGCATTGTAACGAGCCGGTGGATTATGCACACTAGGTAGGTTGTCACCATAGTATACTGATGTAAAGTTCGACACCTCCTCCAGATTGTATGCCTCGGCAATGGAACCCTCAATTTTGCTTTTATTTCCACATTTCTTTCGGATAACCTTTAGGCATCTCTCAATTGGATAGCACCACCGACCCTGCACGGGACCCCCCATTCGTGCCTCATACGGGAGATGCAATATCATATGCTCCATCGGATTAAAGAATCCGGGTGGAAAGATCTTCTCCAACTTACATAACAACACCGGTGCGATTCTTTCCAAGTCTGCAACTAAGGTCCGTGATAACTCCTTTGCACAAAGTGTGCGGAAGAAGTAGCTCAACTCTGCAAGTACCAGCCAGACATGCTCAGGGACATAACCTCGAACCATCGCTGGAAGAAGCCGCTCAATCCATATGTGGTACTCATGACTCTTCATACCTAAGACTCGCAAAGTAGACAAGTTGACTCCTCTACTCAGATTAGCTGCATAGCCATCAGGGAACATCAACGCCTTGATCCATTGTAGTACTTCTATCCTTTGGGGCTTGCTCAAGACATAATCGGCCTTAGGCCTTCTCCATGTCTTTCCTCGTGCAGGAGGCCTCATTTCTAAGTTTGGTCTGTCACACAATATTGCTAGATCCAACCTAGCCTTAACATTGTCCTTTGTCTTCGTGGGAATATCCATGATTGTTGCCCAAAGTGCTTCAGCAACATTCTTTTCAGTGTGCATCATATCAATGTTGTGTGGAAGGAGCAGGTCGTCATAGTACGGGAGCCGAGTCAAGCCCGACTTATGAGTCCACATATGTTGCTCACTATATCCCACAAAGCCACCCTCTGGATTGATCAAGAGACCATCTATCTGTTGACGAATCTCGGCACTAGTCCTCATCGGACTTGCGAGGTCTGTCACTGTAACTCCTTTTGTAAAGTTTTTGATGTCTCGTCTGAATGGATGGTCAAGAGGTAGGAACTGTCGATGTTTGTCGAACGCAACATACTTACCACCCTTCTGCAACCAAAGGAACCTAAGACGTTCCTTGCATACCAGACATGGGAATTTGCCGTGAACACACCACCCGCAGAAGACCCCATACGCCAGAAAATCGTGCAGAGAGTATTGATACCAAACATGCATCTTGAAGTTGGTCTTTGTGGCCCGATCATATGTCCATACCCCTTCCTCCCAAGCATGGACCAATTCATCAATCAGCGGCTCCATGAACACACCCATATTTTTCCTCGGGTGTCCAGGAATAATCAACGATAACAACACGTTCTGTCGTTGGAATGCTATGCCTGGGGGGAGATTGAGGGGAATCAGAAACATGGGCCAACATGTGTATGTGGCAGCCATCGCTCCATACGGATTGAATCCATCAGTTGCCAGCGCAATACGAACATTACGAGCCTCACTGGCTTTGTCCCGATGAATGCTATCAAAGTAGGTCCATGCTTCACCATCTGATGCATGTACCATCTTGTGAGGATTGTATCGTTTCCCTTTCTTATGCCATGTCATCTGTTTCGCGGATTCCTCAGTCATGTACAGCCGTTGGATCCTCGGTATGGCCGGCAGGTGACGTAGGATTGTCACGGGGATATCAAGCTGCCTCTTGTTGCCATCACCAGAGTCAACCTCCAAGAACCTAGAGGATTTACACTTCGGACAGTACTTTTCTTCCGCGTATTCTTTCCTGAACAGGACACATCCGTTCGGACAGGCATGTATCTTGTCATACGGCATCTTGAGTGCACGAAGAAGTTTCTGTGACTCGTACATACTCTTTGGCAGGATGTGACCCTCTGGAAGCAGGCTGCCAATAACTGTCACTATACCATCAAAGGTGTCTCTGCTCAGGCTGTACCGCGACTTCAACGCCATTACTCGTCCAATGGCATCCAGCTGAGAAACTTTTGTATGTCCGTGAAGGGGTTTCTGTGCTGAGGCAAACATATCGTAAAACGCCTTTGCGGACCCCTCAGGCTCCTCCTCTACAAGTTCTTCAGCAACGTGTGCCTCATGATAGTCATCTAACATGTCCACTACACCAGCCTCAGCATCACAATCCTCGACACGTGGTCTGACCACGTCCTCTCTCCTACGATGGCCTTCACCATGATGGATCCACCGGGTATAGTTTGGCGTAAATCCATTAAGGAAGAGATGTTCCCCCATGACATCCTGTGTTTGTCTTTTCCTGTTAGCACACTTGCTGCATGGACAGAAAATTCTAGCCGCTCCTTTAGCATTCTCGCCCCACGCCTGTTCCAAGAATTCATTGGTGTTCTTAATCCACTCAGGGCTGACATCTCTCTTACTACGGTGACCAGTGTACATCCACCTACGGTCCTCCATCGTCTACTATACACAACGAAAACTTCTTAACTCACAAACTCCGAAATCATTACTATAATTAAGCAATTGTTTCCTTTTAATATCCTTTTCAAATCTCCAATCCACAAGGGGTAGATCTATCGGGCATACGCGAACACATACTTCACAAGCATTGCAATCATCTTATGTACTAGCAAGGCGGGGTCGTCACCTAGACTGGAGGCGACGTTGCCGGCGGCGGACGGACGGTCGGCGACAGCACCCGAGGAGCGCTCCCCGGCGAGACGACGGCATTGGGAAGACTGCTGTGTGGGAGCAGCGGCGTCGGGGTGTGAGCAGCGGCGTCGGTGGCCTCGGGGCGGCGAGCCCGCAGCCTCGGAGCGGCGAGCCAGCGGCCTCGGGGTGGCGAGCCCACGGCCTCGGCGGCGGGCGGGCGTGGGCGTGGGCGAGCGGGCGCGGCGGCATGGGCGGCGTGGGCGGGCGCGGCGTGGGCGGGCGGGGCGGCGTGGGCGTGGGCGGGCGCGGCGTGGGCGGGCGCCGCGGCGTGGGCGTGGGCGGCGTGGGTGCGGGCGGCGGGCGCGGCGGCGGGCGTGGGCGGCGGGCGCGGGCGGCGGGCGGCGGGCGCATGTAACGCCCCGAAAAATTTCAAGCCTAAACTACACGATAGGGTGTTCCGACTAAAAACTGATTCTCCGTAAAACCCTGACCCTCTCTGCCGCACGTGCGCGTTACGTTCCCCGCCCTGTGCCACACAATGCCCGGCCTCCCCCACGCGCACCGCCTCGACCCTCGCCACCGCGTCACGACGACCGCGCGACCGCTTTCCGCAATTAGCGCCGGCGCAAGTCCTTTCTCGCGCGGCGCGCGAATCCTGCGCGCGCGTGGCCGACCGGCCGCGGTCGCCGCCGCGACCGGCGCCGACGCGCCCCACCCTTTTCTCCCTCTTCTCTTTTTCTCTCTCCCTTCTATTTCTTTTCTCTTTCCTTCTTTCCTTTCTTCCCTCCTTTCTCCTTTTTCCTTTTTCCCCTCTCCTCCGTCCTCCTCTCCCCTGCTTCCGAGCGCCGCTCTGCCACGCCGGCCCCTCCTGCTTGGCCCCGAGCCGCGGCCCCCTCCCCTCCTGCGCACACACCGCGCGTGGCCGCGTGCCGCGCCGCGCCAGCCGCCGCTCGCGCTCTGCCCCGGCACGCACGCGCGCCCGCGACGCCGCGCCGCCTGCCACTGCCGCGCACGCCCGAACGCCGGCCAAGCCGCCCGCGCTGCCCCGGCCGTGCTGCGCACGCGCGCCCACCCCGCGTGCCCCGCTGACCGCCGCGCCGCTCGTCGTCAGGACGGCCGCGACGTCGCGCCGCCCGCCGCGTCGCCTGCCGCCCGCCACTGCCGCCCCGGCCTCGCCGCTCGCGCCGCCCCTGTACGCACAGCGCCGGTCCTTCCCTCCCCCACGTGATTGACACCGTCCTCGCCGCACGCCACAACGCGACACGCACGAAGGGCCGAAGCGCCATTAATGGCGCTCCGCCCCGGCCTCTACCGCGCCCCGGCCTCCACCACCTCGGCCGCCTATAAGTAGGGCCGAGGGGCACCCTCAGCCCCCCACAATCGCCGCCGCACGCCTGGCCCCTCCTCTCCTAGCCTCCACCGCCGCCGCGCCGAGCCGCCGTGAGCCGCCGCCTCCGCTCCCGTGGGCGCGCTCCCTCGCTCCACCCCGGCCCGAGGTGAGGCCGGGGATCAGTTCCCCTTGCTCCCCTGCCCCTTTTTCCCCCTACCCCGGGCCACTCTTGGGCCCTGGCCGGCCGGCGCCGCCCGCCACCGGTGCCCTGCCTCCCCTCCTCTGTTTTGCACGGGGGAGAGGAAGGAGAAGGGCATTTTGCCCATAGCCCCCTCCCCTTTCCCTGTATTACCCCAAAGAAACCCCCTTGCTTACTCTCTTTTGCAAACGAGACCTCGTTCTTCCCGTTATTTCAAAAATAAACCCTCCATTACATAAACCTAAACAAAACCGACACCCTTTAGCGTGCCCTAAGTATTTCTAGGATTAGCAGATAAGCCCTTACCCCCTTTAGATAATTACAAACAAGTCCCTGGACCCCCGTTTAAGCCCTAAAACCCTCTTTAGCGCGTCATTTTATGCGCGAAACGACCTCCGATTGACCCGAAACTTTACCACGCCCTTTCTAGTATAGTCCTAACCACGCCATTAAGAAACCACCCGAAAATATTATCCCTACCTCCATAACTAAATTATTTCTGATTCAAGCTCAACGGTAAAAGCTTTTAGTTTTGTGCCTGATTGTGTGTCTGTTTGTTTGCGTCGTAGGACAGGAGTGAACGAGGAAGGTCCCGACTGTGACCAAGCGAACGAGGACCAGTTCTGCGACCCCGAACCCGAGGGACAGTGCTTCGATCAGGACCTCCCGCAAGGGTTTGACGATGGCAAGTTCAATTCCGCCCTTTGATGCATGTTTCTGTCCTAGTTTTTATAAACACAACCCAGTGGCCTGTTTATAAAATTGCATGGTTTTGCGTGCTGGAAACCTGGTAGGATAGCCACCCTTGTTTGAAATAACCATACTTTGACCGCCTGATTTATAAAGAAAATGCGTGTGTGTGGGAAGGGATAAAAATGTGGTTTCGAAAGATGAGTCAGACGGGGTGGATGGCAATTCTGTGTGAAATGCCGTTGGTGTGCTCGTACCTGTGTGGTAGGGCAAGGAAGGGAGATATCCATCCTGTCACCCCTAAGGACCGAGTTGATGTGACATCTCACCTAGCTTCTTGTCGTGCGAACCACTTGACCGTTGTATGGGCAACGGCTTAGCATAAATCCCACTAGTTGGCCTGATAGTCATCAGGAGAGCTAAGAGCAACGGGTGATCAAGGAGAAGGGATAAGCTCTGTGTGACTTATGCCCTGGTTAAACCTTGGAGATAGGTCGAATGACCCCTTGATGGATCCCGTGATGGCTAGTCGGGTCTAGCTAAGGTGGGTAATGGCTTTGTTGGGATCTGCACCGGCACTAAGGTGGTCGTGCTGTGGTACCCCACCTGTGGGTAAAGTTGCACACCTCTGCAGAGTTGAAAATCTATTCGAGTAGCCGTGCCCACGGTATTGGGCAAGTTATGGTGTGGTCACATAACTAGTATTTCTCTCTGGGAACGTATGGGCTGGCGTGAGTTGTTTGGAAAGTGTCCGGCAGTTGTGCCGTGAGCTACGGCGGACGGGGAGTCCGGTAGCAGTTTAAAACCTGGATCCTGTGTGGATCGACACCGTGTGCTCTTTGGTACTAGAAAACTTGTTTTGGAAAGTGTTTTAAAACAAATCTTTGCATACAACTGAGTTTTCCGCAAATGAACCATAACCTTACCCTTGGATTACCCTGTGCATTAAATTCTGTTATACCCCCTCCGTGGGTGTGATTGGGCTTGCTGAGTACGTTTGTACTCACCCCTTTCTTACTTTTACAGTGGAAGACCCAGACTACGTCCCCGAAGACAACGAGTAGGGTTTCGTCCTGCACCCAGTCTTGCCTGTGGTTGAGGCCACCGTTGGATTCCGCATGGCGCAAGACTCTGATGATCCTCTTTTCGTAACTAGTGTAGTGGTGTGGATTTTAGTTGTAATCCTCGCGATAGTGGCGCTTCACTGCCCATTACCGCGAAGAGTTGTACGGTGATGTACCATCTGTTGTAATAAAAGTGTTATCAGCCTCCTGGGACTGATAAATTAACACTTTTAAGTCTTCCCTGATGGGGGGACGCTTCAGCGCGGGCGGCGGGCGCGGGCGGGGGCGGCGGCGGGCGGCGGCCGTGGGCGTGGGCGTAGGCGGCGGCGGGCGGGGGCGTGGGCGGCGGCGTGCGGGCGGGCGTGGGCGGGCGTGCGGTGGGCGGGCGAGATAAACCCGCTTGTTTGCCGAGTGCCCTAGATCTGGCGCTCGGCAAAGCCCCCGCCCCCGGCCCCGCTATCTTCGATTGAGCCGCCGCCCCCGCCCCCGGGCCCGCTGCGCCGCCGCCGCTCCCCGCCCCGCGCCCCCGCCCGCGTTCCCGGCCGCCGCCCGCGCCCGCGCCGCGCGCCGCCCGCACGCGCCCCCGCCCGCGCCGCCCGCGCCCGCCCGCGCCCGCCCGCCGCGCCGCGCCCCCGCCCGGCCCGCGCCCCCGCCGCCCGCGCCCGCGCCGCCCCCGCCGCGCCGCCGCCGCTCCCCCACCCGCGTTCCCGGCCGCCCACGCCCGCCGCCGCCCGCGTTCCCGGCCGCCGCCCGCGCCCGCGCCGCGCGCCGCCCGCACGCGCCCCCGCCCGCGCCGCCCCCGCCGCCCCCGCCGCGCCGCCGCCGCTCCCCGCCCGCGTTCCCGGCCGCCCACGCCCGCCGCCGCCCGCGTTCCCGGCCGCCGCCCCCGCCGCGCCGCCGCCGCTCCCCCGCCCCGCGGCCCCGGCTCGCACCCCCGCCCGCGTTCCCGGCCGCCGCCCGCGCCCGCCCGCCCGCGCCCCCGCCCCCGCCCGCGCCCCGGCCCGCGCCCCCGCCCCCGCCCGCGACCCGGCCCGCGCCCCCGCCCCCGCCCGGCCCGCGCCGCGCCCCCACCCGGCCCGCACCCCCGCCCGCGTTCCCGGCCGCCGCCCGCGCCGCCGCCGCTCTCCCGCCCCGCGGCCCCGGCCGGCGCCCCCGCCGCAGCCGTGCCCCCGACCTACGCCCCCGCCGCCGCCGCCGCCGCGGCCCCGCCCCCGGCGTGTGCTGAGAATGTCTGCCTCTGACTTTTCAATGTAGTTGCACACAAGTCATTCATTTTAAAGATCTCGCTACTTGTTTCTCCATTACCACTCGCATCCCACCTTATGCATGTTGATTTCAGGTTGATTATCTAAAAAAGGCTGATCCAGCAAGAAGCTATATTCTTCAGTGACTGATTGGTAACCAAGGCATGTTGATTTTTTTTAATAACCTCCCTATTTTCTCTTTGCTTGATTAGAAGTAACGAAAGAACGGGTGGAGACAAACACAGGATTATGCTGTAACAATCAGAACTGAGAGGGCCTGGCGGACTGTCTGCCAGGCCTGGCGGACTGTCCGCCAGGACGCCTCAGTTCTGATTGACCGCTATTTCTTTGTGCTGTGCAGAGAGTGCTTGTTGTCTGTTACCTTTGGCTGTCATGTTGCTCTCACAATTTTCGTAACTTGTGAGACCGAAAGAAACTTACCATAGGCATGTCTTGGGGCTTTTAGTCAACAATTAACACCCCTTTCGCACTTGTGATATCAGCTGAGTGCTCCTTGTGGCCAACTACATGATGACTTTCCAGAATTAAGTAGGGTTGGCTTACACCTTGAGTAACTGGGAGAATAGAGCAATCTGGGACTGTGATCTGTACTTGTTCAATATATAGGTATTGCTACTTGTATTTTTTGGGGGGCAAACAATTTTGAGCTGATAAGCTTTCGACCATATGAGACCCTAAATCTATGTTTTCGACCATATGAGACCCTAAAAATCTATGTTTTCGACCTACGCCATTACACGTTGTTTTGTTCATAAAAACTTGTATCATATGCAATTGATATTATTCTTGGCTATGTATTTAGAAAATAAGACATCTCTTTTTTTGTGCATTGATCCATAATGTATATGGATTTTATTTCCTTCTTGGCAGGACTTCGTTCCATCAGTTTCAACAACTAGCCATTGTATGTCCGGTTCAGTGTCAACTGAGGAATCGTGTTCGACTGTACTGCCGCTCTCAGCTCGAAGGCCCAGTCCAACACAGGTTTGTTTTAGTTGAATTGAGGTGTTCCAAAGTTAATCGGTCCAGTTGGCTTGATTCATGGCGGGACTAAATCAAATATCCAACAAGTTTTTTGCATACAAATTTCCCAATGACTTATTGACTCATTCTGTCAGTTGAACACCCGGTCGAAAAGAAGCTCACCTGCAAGGGTTAAGGAAAACACCCAGTCGGAATCATGTGGAAGCTCACCTGCAAGGTTTAGTTGTCCTTATAATTTGTATACGAAATTATTTGCACATTTCCAAATAGTTCTGACGCAAGTTTTTTTTAATATTATTAAGTGGACCGATAGAGCTGGAGTATGAAATGTAAGTTTGTCTGCATCCTTATAATTATTTTTGAACAGGAAAGTCAAAAGTAAGCTGGATTATAAATTGTAGGTTTCCAACTGATCTGATGGACACGCGAAAAAGAATCCTTCTTTCTTTGCATAACATAAAGTTTGCGGATAGTAAGGATCAGTGGAGAGCTACTGATCCTGATGTACTGGAAAAAGTTGCACGAACTCTACAAGTTGTGGGTTGCAACTTGAGTATCGATGATATAAAAGAACATGTTACTGCATTGGAAAATGATGTCAAACTCCATTTGGTAAGCATTGCAATCCATATCATAATCCGAAACTTAGCTTAATCTTAATACCCTTCCAATCCACAAGTTTTTTTTTTGGTTTATGCAGGCGGGTGAGCACTATATTTTAGAGCATTGGCTCACATATGCGGCAGTGTTTGACTATGTTACGCCTGACTATGTCGTCGAGACCCCGCCGACACATCTTGTAGACAATGATAATGTAGCCAATGAGCCTAATCCCAGAAAGAAGATGAAGATGAAGATGACATGCAACGCAGAGTCCACCAGCAGTGGCAAGTCAGATTCAAGCATTGGTGAACGTTTTTCAAACCTGATGGAAGATAAAGAATTTGCCGCACAACTCTTCATGGGTCGACTGAGTATGGAAAATTGTTGTGACAAAGCTATGAGGTGTGGTTTCAAAGGCAAAGAACTTCGTTCTGTTCTAAATTTATGCAGGTTAAATTGGGAGCAGCGTCAGATATTCTTGAAACTTGAAGATTCTGAAGCAAAGGACTATGCCTTAGAAGCTATTTACGGGTTTGTCCCGCCGCCACCGCCTCCGCCGCTGCCGCCGACCCAGTGAGTTGTATGAACGTTTCCAAACTTGTATGGACTGTATATGTTCATTTATGCTGGCTCGGGACATTTGAACTTGTATGAACTTTGTATGAATTTGTATGGACTTGTATGAGTATTGTCATATATGAAATGTGTGTAATGTGTATTGTCATATATATATATATAAACTGCATGTGATGTCCGTTGTGATATATATATATATATATATATATATATATTATTGGACTGGATACGAGAAAAAAATAGTCATAACTTTATCACGTGAGCATCCAATTGGCAAGCAAGTTGCACAACACAACATCACACTCTCTATCCAGGCAATGAATAAAGTTTGTCCGTGTCACTGGTGAATTTCACACTCATCTGTTACTAGGAGCGATAGAAGAGGATGCGTTGTTAATCGGGAAATATTGTGATAATAAAGCCATAAATGGAGCAGCCCTTTACCCAAAAGCTCTCACGCACAGGAAGCATCTAGCTAACGCGACGTCGATGGAAAAACATGAGCATCTTGGTCGCTGCGGTAGTTCCTGCTGCACGCGTGCGCGGGGTGCCTGGGCCTACATGGCTACTGAGGCTAAGAAATTTGGACTCCTCATTTGCTGATCAGCCAAAGCGATCACAATGGCTTAAAAAGTGATAACAATCGCTTAAATCTTGCTTGGATCTTGCTCCCTCGGCAAAGCTGGTGAATCTCTTGGGAAAGAACTTGAATCTTGCTTGGATCTTGCTCAAACCCAACCCTAGACCAAGGATTTGGAGTGGGGAAGCTAGGGTTTCACTTTGGGGAGTTTTGGAGTGCTTAGAAGGTGCTTGAGGCTAAGCTTATGCAGTTTGGCAGGGTGGATTTCCCGTTGGGGTCGAAGGGATATATACAGAGCCTCACTAAAAACTAGCCGTTAGGCTGTTTTTAAGTGTCCTGGCGGACTGTCCGCCAGGACTGGCGGACAGTCCGCCAGGACCACTCGGGTTTGCATTTTTCTGTTCAATGCATGGGTTCCGGATTTGGTTTATTTGTGTTCTACCACACACTTTCCACATCCCCCTTGATAGTACGGTATACCTAGACTAAAGAAAATATAAAACAAAGAATTATCTTCGCTTGAACCACATTTCTTGAACTGGTACCGTTCTCCAATTTTAACGAATCGTCGGGTTTGCATTTTTCTGTTCAAGGCATGGGTTGGCTTCATTTCATAATGAGCAAACCAAATAAAGTCAAAGCATCATGATGAGATAAAACCAAGATAATGTAATATCACATGATTTCACAAACATAGAAAAGCAATAAGATCACAACCATGCAAACATCATCCATAAAAAGAAATTAGAAATTACAAGCCAACTTAGTTCAAATACGATACAAGCCAAGTCTCACATAGATCCAAAGTCTCACAACGACTCTAAAGGATGGAAAGATAAGAATGCTAGGAATGCTAGGATACAATCTTCTCCCCCTTTGGCATCAAACACCAAAAAGAGAAAAGACAAATGGAAGCTCGGAGCAGTAATCACTCATCATCCTCATCATCATCATCATCATCATCATCATCACCTACATCATAATGCTCCCACGCAGCTGGAAAGTCCCTAGGAGGAGAAGGCAGAAATGAGGGCCAATCCGTCTCCTCAATGCCAAGGTGGCGCTCAATCCTGTTGATACTCTGCTGATTTGCCCGAGCGTGAGCACGAACTACATCGTTGGTGTTGCGGCATACTTTGAAGAGAGCTTTCAAGCCAGAAATAAAGGCATTGCCTTTCCTGCGAGGACGAGTCCTAGAAGAGGAAGGCATCACCGAGGTGGAGGGCATATCCATAGTGGGCTGGGGTGGAGAGTGAGCTGATGGGGGAGACTCGCCCTCTGGTGGAAACTCTTGCTCCTTGGGAGGCTGTGGGCAATATGGGGCATGGACCGCATCATATCCAAACTCCATTCCAGTCACGGCATTAATCATCCTTTGAATGTATGGAGCATAGATAACTGGATTACTGCCATGATGGAGCATGTACCTCAACTCCGTCCAGAAAAAGTGAAAGACACTAAAGGGCGGGTGATCAAAGTCCATAGCTAGAAGAAGGTTCTTGACCGTACCATGAATCTTGGTGCGATCACCCCTCTTGGGAGTCAAGGTCTCCCGGAATATCCTGTTCATGATCTCCATATATGGACGTAGTCCATGAGTCGTCGCTATATCCGGATCCTCATCCCGATAGAGAGTCATAAGAGCTTCATCCGTTGGATTGATGTCATCGTAAATTTCCATCTCATCTAGAGTGTCATCAAGCTTAAGGATAGTAGCAAATTGCTTGTATGAAACCCAGAAGGCGCGCCCTTGAAGATTGAAGTGAATAAAGGAATTCTTGCCCTCACCTTCAAACCAAGCAGTGGAGCAAAATTGAGCAACCAACTCATTGTTCCAATTTTGATTGAGGGCCAAGAATTCATAGAGGTGTTTCCTCTCACATTCACGTATGACCAAGTCAAAGGTTGGATTATTTTTCTCACTCATTTCATCCCAATTGATGTACTTGGAGACGGTGATAGCATTCTTCTTCTCAATAAAGACGGATATGTACCAATCAGCTTGAAATTTGCTCCAAAACCTCCTATCCGTGATGTACTTCTCATAATCATAAGGATTTTCCTTTCTTTCCTTAAATGCAGCACCTCTTTGCTTTGTGGTGTAATCCACTCGCTTCACTCCAGGGTCACCGAAGTTGATCCTTGTGTACTCCGGTCTGTGCATGATATACTTCCGGTAGGGTTGGAGTGGAGGGTACTCATCAAAGATAGGAACCTCCTCTTGAGGCACATCACCTTGTGGTTGAGCAGCTCTTTGGTAGCTACGCCTGGGTGCCGCATGGCTAGGACCGCCCATTTGCCCAAGCTCGACTCATTGAAATTTTGGGCGTTGGCTTCCTTTTGCGCTTAGGTGGAGGAACGACTTCAATTTCATCGGAATCGGAGTTGGAGACGGGATCATGCAAGAACTTGGTCCTCCTCTCATGCACCATCTGTACATGTATAGTAAGTATACTGCTTGATTAGAAGTAATGAAAGAACGGGTGGATACAAACAAAGGATTATGCAGTAACAATCAAGACTGAGAGGTCCTGGCGGACAGTCTCCGCCAGGACCTCTCGGTTTTGAATGTTCCCGCGAAAACATGTGATGTCAAGAATTAATCCAATGGGGCTCAAACTTTGTAGGCACATTCTAGATGATAATGGAAGCCTAGACTTAAATTTTGAACAACAATGAGTGGATAGATTGGGAGATCGACTTGAATAAAGGTTTAGGTTATGAAATGAACATGAACATGTGAACTAAAGATTTAGCCATCCATTCTTCAAGATTTTCAAGGAATAGCACGCTCTACCTAGCAGGAAACAATAGCTAAAAGCATTCCTCAAGATATGCATCGAGTAGAGAGATCGATGGAGGATTGCATATACCTTGTTCTTGCCCTAGGATGAATGGAAGTGCTTCCAAAGGATTGGAAACAAGGGGAGAAGGTTCTTGCAGCCTGTGGAGGGGCTCCTTCGCCGTGGACCTTGCGGAGGAACCGAATCCTTGGCTCCACGGACAATGGGGGGCAATGGGGGGTGTTGTCCGTGGGGAAGGAGGAGAGAGTGAGAGGAGCTAGTTGTGTTATGTGGATGAAGAGAGATAGAGGAGCTTAATCCAAGAGGTATAGAGGGTTTTGGACAGCCTCCCACGGACATAACACGATGGGCCCACGAAGAGATAGTTGGATGGAAGAAAAATGATAAGTTCTGCTGGCTGACCCCGAGAGGTACTGGCGGACAGTCCGCCAGTACTGGCGGACTGTCCGCCAGGACCTCTCAGCCAGCCAAAAAAATATTTTATTTGCCAAGTGTCGGTCAGCTGACACTCGGCAAATACACCCTTTGCCGAGTGCCAAAAATCAAGCACTCGGCAAAGATAACGGCGTTTAGGGTTTAGGGTTTAGGGTTTAGGGTATCTGTTTGCCGAGTGTTAGGCTCTCGGCAAAATATTTTATGCCGAGTGTTTTTTTTTGCCGAGAGCGACACTCGGCAAAGAATATGTTTGCCGAGTGCCCGAAATATAGCGCTCGGCAAACCTTTTCACCCTCGGCAAATCTGGTCTCTCCGGTAGTGATCACTGGACCACTTACAGATTCTTTCATGCGCACGATCTAACGGGCCCCGGTCACCCAACCTTCCAAGCTATTTCTATTGAAGGATGAATTGTGTAACTTTGCTCTTTTTAGCTGCAGTCTGATAAGACCAGAGCAGAGATGTGTCTTGATCCATCACAATGCTTGACTGACTTGTATGCTGGGCGCTTTCGGCAAAGGTCACCACCAATAGTACATTTCCCACTAAGCCTGTTTTTCCCTGCACCGTAGATTTACTTTGCTTGCGTTACCATTGCACACGAATCATTCACTCGATCTTATCACAATGGAATGAAAAAGTAACTGGAAAAAGATATGCAGGTGTAGTGTTGCATGGTCTATATATATCTCCCTTGGTGGTAACATGAAGCTTGTACAAATTGTATAGCTTAGTTAGGGAGCTAGCTGCAGGTGAGTTTGAAGGAACACAACAGCCAAACAACTTGCAGACGAATGGAAGATCAACAAGGTGACAACGAATGTTCTCCCCTAGATCCTCTCAGTTTTGTTGTTTTCCGGCCAGTAGAATGGGAGCACTAATAGCCAATTGTTGTAGTTGACGAATGACACTATCTTGCTGACTGATTTCCTGCAGATCCATCACCTGGCGACCCTCATGCCATTGTTGTGGACATCCCTTCCCTCTCCCGAGCATTGGAGCTGGAGCTAGCTGTGCGGCGCCAACACCGCGGCAGTGGTTCTCAGTCTTGCACCCTTAACATCGGCAAGGTGTATGACCTGACCCGCAACGTCGACGAGCACGAGTACGATCCGCACTACGTCTCCATTGGCCCCTACCACCGGAAAAGGATCCCGAACATCATCAGGGAGGACGATAAGCTGGCAAGCCTCAATAACGTTCTTAGCCAGGCGAGCCCCGGTACTACGGTGCAGAAGTACCTCACCGAGTTGGCTCCCGTCGAAGGCCGTGCGAGGAGCTTCTATGCCCACTGGTTCAGTAACATGAGCAGCAAGGAGTTCCTGCGCATGCTGCTTCTCGACGCCTGCTTCGTGATCGACAGGTTTGGCGACATGACCACCGAGAACATCAGTTCACCTGGTGCCAATGGATCTGCGCAGAGCAGCCCAGCACCGGCAGCAGGTGACGGTTCGCCAATTGCCAATGGGCACGGGCAAGACGGTCACCAAGACAGAAGCACTGCATCGGCATCAGGGGGCGGCAACAAGCTGGAGACTGGATGGATGGTGCGGGATGTGTTGTACCTCGCAGAGAATCAGATACCATATTTCGTCATCGACAAGATCCACAATCTAACCTTTTCAGGTGGCCGAGCTCCAGTGGTGAAGGCGATCGCAGGGTGCATCTCCTGCATCCTGCAGAAGCAGCAATACTCGATGGGGACGGTGGAGGACGACGCTCCGCCGCCAGGCAACCTCCTGCACCTTCTGTACAGGCATTTCTTGAAACCTGATACTGTATCATCGTCGTCGTCACGAACCGACGAGCCTGTAAGCAGGTGCCGCACAGCCATGGAGTACCACATCAACGGCGTGAACCTCAAGAGCTGCCTCGTCGGCGGCATCGGTGGAACCCGCAGCATCCTCGAGGTGATGCTGGACAGAGCCAGTGGAACGCTGGTGGTGCCCCGCCTGAACATCGACGGCGATACATGGCGGATCCTGCGCAACTTGATGGCGCTCGAGCAACAGAACCCCGCCGTCGGGAGCCACGTGACGGCGTACTGCATCTTCATGTCCCAGTTGGCGTGCACCGCGGCGGACGTGGAGTTCCTGTCGAGGAGAGGGGTCATCGACCACCGCCTTGGGAACCACGGCGAGGTCGCCGCCTGCTTCTCCGACCTCTGCAAGGGGATCGTGTTCGACGCCGACGACCCTGGCTTCAACTACCTGAGGGGGACGTGCCAGGAGCTCGACGAACTGTACCGCAGCCGCCGGCGACGGTGGATGGCGCTGCTACGGCACAAGTACTCCGCCAACCCATGGCTTGTCGTTGGGGTCATGGCGGCGGCACTCGGCCTACTTTGCGCCATTGTCCAATCAATTTACGCTGTTTTGAGTTACAATCACGGAGCAGCGAAGTAGAAATATAAATTCTAGAAGTGCGTAGGGTGGTAAAGGGTTTTAAATTTTAAATTTTAGACTAGATGATCTAAAGACGGATCTTAAAAGAGCCAAATTTTAATTTTATATAATTTTAAGTTAAAAATATATATGGCTAACTCGGATCATGACGAGCGCACCAGGACTGTACGATCCGTTGCCACCCGTATTATGCTGGCGTAGGGATTGAACGAGTCTAGACTGTTCGGATGTATGTTGTAAGTCACGTGTGCCTCCCATGTAGCCAATAGGCGTGTGCGGCCAGTCATGAAAAAGTTTGCAGTGTTACATATGTACAGTGGTACGTGAGTTGAATGGAGGTGTGTTGTAAAAAGTATCTGGCCTCATAGTCTATTAATCCCAGGTTGCAATGTGGGTAGGGTATATATAATGCTCATGGCGGTGCCCCTGAAATGTGAAAAACAAAAACCCTGCCTTTGACTGCTCCAACCGAAGAAAATGTCATCTCACCTACAGGGCGAAGACCCGTTGTCCGTACACGGCCTCAATATGCATGCTTAAACTTTCAACCACCAGTGCGGCCTCCACTCCGTTAATCAGACACCATGAATCACACACACCAATATCGACATTGTTGCTTAATCGAACCAAACCTACTTACAAAAAGAATCTGCATCCGTACAAAATCCAAAGCCTCTTCGCATAGGCAAGAGGCGTGCACTATGCTAGCAACAGTTCCAAATTTTGGTTTAGAACTTATAAAGTGGATGGCTTGAGTAGCTTATATTATTCAAATTACATTAGCCAAAGTACATACTGCAGAAAGGATCAAATAGCAGTCAGGGAAAACTATATTTTGTCGAATTTCTTGTGACACTGCTGAACAAAAGCACTGCCGTACAGTTACCCCCACTGAACCACTGATCTGTTCCTCCTTCACATCATCTTTTTCAGCTTCTTCCTCACAAGACAGGAGAGAGGTACCTTTAAGCCGTCCTTCACTTACTTTGTAGGCTCTAGTGCTTTTTATGCCAATTGGACAATAAGAGTACCTTTCAAACAAGCATTATATACAGTAAAAGTGCACACTTATGCGTGAGCGTGACACTTGTGTTAATCATTTAGAGCCCACAACTATGAAGGTGCCATGGACGTGCATCATCTATACCTTGAGCGTATCTTGAACCATACAATAGTTGCTAGTGGTTAAGCAAGAGGCAGGCGAATCGATCCACACCCCCAGTCCCTCAGGAGGGACGATGAGAAGCCTTAAGAGTTATGCACAGGCTAGCTGCTCGTATATACGCTGATGCGTTTAGCATGGAATATAGGTTTATGACGCCTCGAGGTCTGTTTGGTCTATTACCCAGCGTTGTGAGACTTTAGATGGCACCAAGATTCATGCGACCAAACCATAACACTCGTGTTACAACTACAAGCTTCATTTCAAGTGAATTCAAAAACTGAACTTGTTTTAATTAGTACAAAAAATATGATAGGAAATTAAGTATAAAAAGAGAACCCAGTGTGTTTGACTTCCCACAACAAGCCAAGACTGAAACACCGATTAATAGTACTACCTCCATCCCAAAATATAGCTAGTTTTAAATTTTCTTCAAGTCAAACCTTTTAAACTTTGACTGTAGATAGTAAAAAAATTATAAAGATTGACAACATAAAAATGATAAAAATGATATTAGTTTGTTCATAATGAAACCAGCTATCGTAATATGTAACTTTTCTATTTAAAAGTAATTATATTTGAAGATATTATTGGTCAAAGATAAAAATATTTGAATGTGACCAAGTCAAAAAGTTATTATATTTTAGGATAGAAGTAGTAGTTTTTAATTATATGGCAGTTTTCAATAATCAAGCATTACCCTCTGCTTGGTGAGTCAAGTGTCCAAGAAACTTTAATTCTTACAATAATTGATATTCTGTAAAACTGTAAGAATACATGAAATATATCGGTGGCTCGGTCCTAATCATCTGGATCAGTGGCATAGTTTCAAAATAGCCAGCTATAGTCTCAGCTATCTCCTGCTATAGCTGATTGGGGAGAGTGCCACTCCTAATCATCTCCTAATCATCCGGATTAGTGGCATAGTTTCAAAATAGCCATCTGTAGCCTCCACTATCTCCCATTATACATTATGTAAGACAGCTTTATAGGAGACGCGGGTTAATTCACATAGGAGATGTGTTTTTTTTCGCGTGTCCATATTTACGTCTCTGATGCGAAGTCATAGAAGACGCGCACATAGGAGATGCGGGTTAACACTATGACTTCACAAAGGGGAGGCCGGTTGCCAACCCGCATCTCCTACGATGAATTAAAAATAAAAAAATAAAAAAGAGGACAGAATATACCCTTTATATTTCACATATACACATGTTTAACCCATTCTTTACATCATAAATTCACAAGCTTTATCCACTATATACATTACAAATGCAGTCCTAATCTATTGAGCTGATACAAATCCACACAATACAACAAGTGATTTGAAGAGATTCCTGATGTCCCATACTCTGCATGTCTTGTCTTGATCTCCAGTGGTGAATGTTCGGCCATCTAGGTTCCATGCTGTTGCGAAGGAGCAATCTAAATGGCCACGGAGATAGACAATCAAAGAATTAGGTGAAGGCTAAAACATTCACAGGCCAAGCAAATTGGAAGTTATTGCAGGTTTGAAACTTTTCCATGTTAAATTCTCTAACTGCGCAATCATTGTTTGAGGCCAAGAAGTGTAGAGAACCACTACAAAGATGAAGGCAAAATACATGATTAGGTTGGCATTCACAGTTAACAATTCCTTGAAATCAATTAATGATTTGCCAGCAGAAAAGAAAGTACCTAGGTTTCTCCTATATCTCCAAAGATTAGTAATACCATTGTCATCATTTGATGACTTACAACAATAGCTTATTCCTCGACGATCCAAAAACTGTGTTCCCCAGGCCAACAAATTGGCATCAGACCCTGATTATAATTGCTTGGCAGAAATGAGGAAGGAGGTGAGGATGGAAAAGAAATGCCTTGCATATACCTTGCTGTGACAGACGGATTCGCATCTATGAACTAGAACTATTAATCTATTATACTAGCTTGCGTTTTTCAAGCTCAAGTTATTGAAGTTCTACTTGCATTCTAGAAAGGAGACTTAATAATTTGCAACAATAGCACTTGAGAGTAAAATGGTGGAGAAGATTGATTATGAGCATATCTTTGAAGATTTTATTTCAAAGAATACTAAAAGAACTATGTTGTTCAAGTGGAGATTATGTACCAAGAGCTGAACAGATAATAGATTCTATGTTTTACATTATTACTTTTCTATTTTTCTAGACTGAAAAGGCCCCGTTCTATATTTGGTACACGGCCCCGAATTTATGCCAAAAACTAAACCTTGGTTGACTAGCTCAAGTTCCATGCCATAGCAATCCCCTTGCATAACTTAATTGAGAGGAGCAGAGCAGAGGACGTACCTTGGGCATCAATGTGTCGTGACAGCCGGCGGCGAGGAGCTCGGGCCTCAAGACCACGGGCTCACTGCAGCGCGGCAAGGGAGGAGCCCGAGGTCAGGGCGCCCAGGAGGCAAGGGAGCAGCTTTGGGTGGTGGGGATCCAGCGGCGATGGCGAGGACAAGCTCCAATGGTGGTGGTGGCGGCGGGCAGGAGCTCCAAGGGGAAGGGGAATGGGAAGGGGAGGGGGAGGCACTTAAGGGTGGGAGACATCTGCCTTGTAGTCGGCTCCACACCGCCGCCACGGCCGTCGACCGGAACCTGGCGGCACCGCTGGGAAGGAGCTGCCACGGCGCCCGTAGGAGCGGCGCCGCCGGGAAGGCGGAGGGAGGCGCGAGGGGGAGGGGCCGGGCGTGGGAGGCGGACGAGCAGAGGAGGGGCGCCGCGGTGGAGGCAGTGGCGAGGGCCCACCGGAGGCGCAGCACGAGGGCCATGGCAGGCGGGGCTAGGGTTTTGCCGGATCTAGGAGAGGAGAGGAAAGGAGGAGACTAGGGAGGGAGGGAGATAGAGAGATGGGAGACTCGGAGAGATGAGAGGGAGAAAGGAGGGGCACGGACGAGGTTCAACTGGATTGCATAAAATGTTCTGATCCAGATGCCCTACAAAGGAGACGCATACTCAGTACCCGCGTCATCTATGACTGACGAATTTACTGGAGACACAGGTTTACAATACGCGTTTTCTATATAGATACATAAGAGATGCGTGCTATTTATACGAGTTTTCAACGGACTTATAGGAGATGCGGGTTGTTAACTTATAGACACTACTGGAAAAACCGTAACTTCCGACGGCTGCTAATAACTTCCGACGGTTTAGCGCTAAGCTGTCGGAAGTCTGTTGGACGGAACTAAACCGTCTGAAGTTTGCCGTTTTCCTATAGTGAGAAGACGTATCTAGAAACCGCATCTCCTATGATAATATCTTCTTTGACAACCTTTTACATAGTGATAGCTGATTAGGGATGGTGGCCGCTATTTGCTTCCATATGAAATTTAGCCGCTATATCTCCATTTAATCCGGTATTAGCTGTTTTAGAACAGCAAACACTAAATGTCTTAGCCTACTATTTTGTACATTTTCAGTGGTCCTTAAACATATGACAGCTTCTGTATTGCCAGTGTGTGACCGAACCGCTACTTAGCTAGTGGTAGCTTCGAGGATAAGTAAGCTTCGCGCAAAACTAACAGTTCTGAATCTTCTGAACACTTTCGGTAGACAATAATGTATATGTCGGCGTGCATGGTGATGGACACCCAGAACAAGGCCATCTTTTTCCTCGTGCTGCTAGTGTTCAGTTTTCAGATAGGAAAAACACCTCGCCCAATCAGCCCTTAGGCTTTACTACTACATATCACTTTATATGTTGCCAAAGTAAATTAACAAAGGCCCACCACGACATAAGAGCCTGCAGCCTAGTGGTTATAAAAACCTCAATAGCATCTAAGGTACTAGATTCGACTTCATGTGGGAGCGAATTTTTTATGATTTAACAGCATTGTGCTTTTAGTGGTAGGTACTTGTGCTGACTTCGTCAATCTCGAGGATTTGCCGGCTTAGTCTTCGAAGATGCTCATGGATAGGGTTTGCGTGTGTGCCTTCATAAGGGTGAGTCTGCATGCGTCCTAAGTGCATGAGTTGTACTGTGTAATTAAAAAAATAAAGGCCCACCATGCATCTAGCTTCAAGTGAATATATTTCCCATGCTGCAGGACAGCAGGGAGCTTAGTAGCCACAAGCTCACATGCCCCAAATGTGTCCAAAAGATATGATGCTCAATCACTGCATAGGGCAATTTCAAACTATGAAGTTATCATTTGATGTACGGATAACAGTATTGTACTCGCCAAGAGTTTAGATGAGCTTTGCCAATTCTCAGAGCAAATCGTGTCTTATATAAGTTCGCATAAACTTGGTAATAAAATAGCAGTGAATAAAGTCAGAGAATGATTGACCAATACCATTGAACAAAAGGACAAGGAAGGGAATCCACTTCTACAGAATATTGTTGCGCAATATGATAACGATTCCACATCTAGTCTGTGCACTTTATAGTTTATAGATGCACTTAAACTGGAGGTTATGGAGGTCCAGAAGGAAATACAAAAAGAGTTATGTCCCTAGCTAGCTAGCACAAATCTTCAGTTCACTAATCTATATTGCATTTTTTTACTTGTGATTTTATATTCTCTAGTAGTCTAAGAGCTTGTTTATGTATGCGATTTTTCCGTATTATTGATTTTCCATCATCATCTTTAATTAGTTACTAATAGTTTCAAACACAGTGAGCCCCAATATGCCTATTAAGATGTTATCCGTATTTGCCTTTGGTAATCTACAGTTAGTTATTCTCATAAGGACCACACTTTTGAAATGATCTAAACCGTCAATGTTAAGCACAAATTGCATCTCCACTAGGGTAGCAAAAAAATCAACCAAAAGTTTGATGATTTTCAACTTTCAAGTGACTGGAGAACAGAAATTCTTCACAATTATAACACCACTCGAGAATTAAGGTCCTTTAAGGTGGCCATAAGACGATAGGGAGATCCAAGCTTTATTCCATCCTAGTCCTTTACTGACTTCTTGTAAGCCTGCTTTTTCCTCACTTTTCTGCAAAGTGGTTTGCCACTAATAGTACGGTCACGAACAAGCTATGCATGCAAGCAGCCAAGCACATCATGATCTTCCGCTTGATCTCAGATTCTTACCACTAATAATATAACTGGGTGTAGAAGTTAGTATAACAAATATACATGAGTTGGAACCACGCATCAGAGTACCAGTTGGCTGGGCTTACCAATGTGTGGGTCCAAGGAAGGAAGCCAGTGGAAGATGCTCCATTTTAGCTTCCAAATAGATTGGGAAATTAAGCTGCGCGCTGTTGTTGACTAACCACACTATGCTGCTCTGGCTGATCATTTGCATCTGGCGATTCCATCACTGACGCGGCTCTCAGAAGTCAGATCACGGTTGGCCCAACTGCTGAGTGAAGAGAGGGACGCCACGAACTCAAGGGTGGTGCAGCACTGCGGCGGCTGCGTGCAGGGCACCCTCAAGAGCGGCATGGCCCAAGTATCTGCCGAAAGAGGCATATTTTAAGATGTTTACATTTGCATCCCAGGGGAAAGAATTGCAGAAATAAACCCTTGGCATGGTGTTAAAAATCATAGCTCAAATAGCACGGAGCCGCGATATTTAGCGCCGTACTTTTTTCCACGTGTATGCAAAGTGGCGGGAGCCAACGGCACGGCGCCACGGCGCCAAATGTCATGGCGCCGTGCTCAGACGCCACGGAGCCGTACTGCTCATCAGTTCCCACGCAGTTCCCACTGTGACTCTTGGACTAGTCACGTCCGGAAGGAAATCATAGCAGCTCCCAGTTCCACGCAAGCGCGCAGGGCCCTGCCAGCCTCTCGCACACATCCAGACATCCTCCCATCCCAGCCCGTCCCTGCCAGCGCATATCTTCTCCAATCTCCACTGGGCAGAGCGAGTATGGAGGCGGCACTACGCACGCGCTACGAACACTGCGAGCGGATTACTAGGCGCCAAGGCAGGTCTAGCAACTAGCAACACCAAGCAAAGTAGCCAAACGTAGAGACGAGGTAGCTGTAGGCTGCCCCGCTGAACCCTAGTAATTTATTGCAGCTTCTGAATCTTGCGCTGCTGCCCAGCAGGCAGCACGGCAACCGCGGCACCAGCGTGCTGCGTGCCGAATGAAGATTTATACTTCCAGATACCCGGGTAGATGCGACTGCATTTGTTTGATGATCTTGTTACCTTTGTTTACTCAGCACTAACGATGCAGCAGCACACGAGGAAGCGTCGAATTTGTGAACTGGAAAAATATGACCTCCATAGCTGCATGATGAGTGTTGATCTGTAGCACGTAGCTCCTGCTATTGTTCTTCTGGTTTCCCTTGCAATTTCTATGTTCTGTACATATCATTTTTGAGGTGAGTATTCTGTACATATCATTGCCGATCCAAGCTTTTTGAAACATTGTCGTGCACTGCAACATTTTTTAAGCATTGTGGTGCCCTGCAACATTTTTTTATGCATGCAAGGGTTATCTGCGGCAACATATCTTGATGTGATTTGTAATTTTTATACATACACGATGTTCATGTATTACTTGAGAAAAAAATCATGAAAAGGGCATGAGATTCTGAATTGTAAATTTCTTTCTTCTTTTTGTTAAATTTGCTCATCCAGTATACATGTTCCTTTTCTTTTTTAGTTTCTTGCCCAAAGAAATGTGATGTGTTTATAGGTACCAGGTACTAGTTTAGGAAAGGCCTACTTAAAAGGAATCGGTGCTTATAGGTTAAGAGGGGGAGGGGGTTGAATAGGCAATTTTAAAAGCTTAACCTATGACTCAAACTAGTTTGCACAAAAATATAAATTAGAACATGCTATCTAGATGTGCAACTAAGATTCAACTAGCGTGGAACCCTCATCCCAAAGTATTTTGCAACCTATAGCCAAACTTAGCAAGGTCCTGCACTAAAAAAAGTAAAGGCACACAAGCTGCAGAGAGTAATACGGAAATGTAAAGAGGGAATGAGAGGAAAAAAACTTTGACGCAAAGATTTATCCCATAGTATCGGTAGGCACTAAGCCATTCCTATTCCACGTTGTTGAAACACTCACAAAGAGTATTATTTTCCGGTCACCAAGTCTCTTCCGGGGCTCCTTTTGACTTGCCATAAAGGCTCGGCCACTATAGCTCACACCAAGTGTCCCAGTTACCTTGACGCCGCCTTCATTACGGAGCTTCCCACAAAGGAGGGGTCTCCTCGTCCCCGCACAAAGCCGTCGTCGCCGCTCCACACCAAGCCGAAGGGTCGAAGACTTGCCAACAAGCCACAAAGACTCAAAGGAGCTGGCATACCGAGGTACAATCTTAAGGTTCACTCAAGAACCATCATAAGGTCACAACACCTTCTCTCACTTTCTCTGTAGATCTAACCTAGCACTGTACCTCACAATGCTTGTGCTTGACCTAAGAATTTGATCAATGAGCTCTTTGGTTGGCTTGAAGAACTTCAGCAGAATTTCTGTAGCTTCGCACGAACTCCAACAACCTCAAATGACCCGGGGTGAGGCCTTATATAGGCTAGAGATCTACTCCTAACAGTTACTTGCTTTTCTACCAAAAAGTCTAAAGTCTCGATTAAACCGGTCATAGGCATTAGTTTAACCGGTCACTCTAAATCTGCATGCTAGCCGTTGAATGTCTCTCTGCCAAGCCTGACCTTGCTTGCGTTATTGCACCGTCACATTGCACCGACCCACCATCAGTTGAACCGGTCCTGAAGGAATTCTCTTAGACAGAATGCAGCAATTCCAAATTCAGTATTGTATCAATAAACTATGAATGCACCGATGGCTCTGATGGTACCTTCGGTTCAACCGGTGCCTCTGTGTTTCTTCAGTTGATCATCATTGCAGCTGACAAATGCACCGACGCGTACCGTCGGTTAAACCGGTGCTGCTGGATCATAGTAGCAATTCTCCAATACACCGATCAGTTCATTTTCCAGATTGTCGGTTTAATTGGTCGCCTTTTTTCTGCAGTCACTTGTTCATTTCATTGCTGCAGTCAATTGGACACCCCAAATATATTCATCTCTGGTTTTCACTTCAACTTGGACACCTTAATAGAGATTTGGACACCTTGGCTATGGATTGGATTCCATCCATAGGACTTGAAAATTCTATAAATCTTAATCTCACAAACTTATTAGTCCCATTCACTATATTATCATACAATCAGTAAAATCATAATTATAGTACAATGGGACCACCTTTCTTACACCCACCTTTCCGGACGGTTGGCCGATAGGAAATTTTTCCTCACTGGATGTCGGTGTTTAACCGGCTGCCCACCGAGGGATATACCCATGGTGGTAAGTTTTGGGTGAGGGTACGCCGAGATCAGGAACTCCAAGGTGCAAAGAACACAAGACTTTAGACAGGTTCGGGCCGCACGGAGCGTAACACCCTACGTCCTGTATGGTGGTTTGTATTCTCTTTGGTGTAGAATGACCTAATGATCTTCTGTTTCTAGGGGGGTCCCTGACCTCCCTTATATATCCGAGAGGTCAGAGTTACAAAGATGCTAACCAACCCCCTCCGAGGGATCACACCAGAACTGATCTCGAGTAGATCCTCTCCGTGTTGGTTAGCTCTATCTCCTATTTAAACGGGATAAACAAGAGATAAACAAAATGAATAAGAGATAAGATGGGCTTAATCTCTTAAACTTTGTAACATGCCCAGCCCGGTGGCCCCGGGTCTGACAAGCCCCCGAGCTCTTCGTAGCTGAGTTCTGCAGGCTTATCGAGTACTTTTGAAGCAGTCTTCGACTTCTTCTGATGATTCGTCTTGAAGTCCTTCTTCGAGTACTTGTTTGGCTGCATCGAAGCTATGAGGTGCTCATGCCCCGAATGTTATTTCTGCTATGGTGTGCGATTGCAAAATCGCACTCCATATGGAGTAGCCCCTGAGCCTTAGGTTGAATCGGAGAATCAGGCTGAGGGTCCCATTAATCTGTAATCCTCCTTATCCTTCGAAGAAATTCGAAAAATAAGTAGTCGATACCACGTACCCCGCAGCCCCCGAGCCTTGAGTCCAAATCTCACAAAATTGGAGATAAGGGTCCAAAAATCGTGGCATACAAGCTAAACAATGACACGTTAGGGGGAGACCAAAGCGATGGTGCAAATGATGTAATTAGACCAAAGATTCGAAAAACCCCCTTTTTTCGGGCTAATTAGCCCTGAAAAAATGATTAATCGAATATTTAATCCAATCAGATCACCAAATGACCCCTCATCTTCGGAATATTCCACGAAACGACTCTTGAACTTTAGAACAGTAACGTTTCCCCACCCCGCTGGTTATTTAACCCCGCGATAACTGTAGAAAAAAACCATGCTTTCAATCTGCATTCCATCAAAAGCCACCAAATTCCCCAATCCGAGCCAAGCACCGCCGCCTTCCCCCAAGAAGGACTCCCACTCCGACCGCCCCGCCCCTCTCCCCGCAGCCCCCGAGTATCTCGTGGCCGGCGCATCGGAGATGGCGTCCAAGAAGTCAGAGATCGAGGAGATGAAGAAGGATGCGGAGCCAGCGACCGCGGAGTGGACACACAGTAAGTGCTCCCTCAACAATCTGAAAAAACTTATTTCCGAGGGGTTGCTGCAAGAGAAAAATCTCGTCAACTGGCGCCCCTCTTTCCGTGAACCTTTCCCCATGGAGAATGTCGATGAAATCGTCACATTCTACCATTTTGCCGAACGGGGATTGGCCCTCCCCACTTGTTCTTTCTTTCGCGGCCTTCTTTACTACTACGGGATTGAGCTCCATCACCTCAACCCGAATTCCATTTGCCACATCTCCATTTTCATCCACTTCTGTGAAGCATTTCTCGGAATTGAACCCCACTGGGATCTATTCCGCTTCCTCTTCCGCGTCAAACCCCAGCTAACCACGAAAAAACTCGCTGTAGTGGGGGGCACCGGCATCCAACTGCGACAGCAGGCCGGCGAAAAATACCTTTCATATAAATTCCCCTCCAACCTTCCTGGGTGGAAAAACCTCTGGTTTTACATCGAAAACCATGCTCCCCCCCTGCCGACGAAGTCGAGCAATCCGCCAGTGGTGAGGGGGGAATGGAACCTTGAACCCTCCGGCATGGAAATGATACAAGTCAAGGAGCTGCTGGAGGCCATCGAGGCACTGAAGAAGGAGGGGGTGACCGGCGCCTCCGTCATGTTCTCGTTTTACAGGCGCCGCGTCCAACCCATCCAATAGAGATGTTGCCTGGGCTTCGAGTACACCAGCCCCGCTGACCCTTCACGCATGTGCACAGAGGAGGTGCCAGAGGAAGTCGCGCTCCAGCGGGTTCAGCGGGTGCTGCTGGACGTGAACACCGTTCCGTACGTGCCCACCTTGTACTCCGCGTGAAATCCGCCCCCGCTGGTAAGTATTCGACTTCTTTCGCTGAAGAAATCGGCTACTGCGCCGGTACTGAACTGAAGAACTTTCTGCAGGGACACTCGGAGCTGTACTGCAGCTACCCGCCGCAGCCGGACCTCCCCCGAGCGTATCACCTCCTTCCTTCTGCAGCCACGGCAGCCCAGAAGGCTCGCCTTGCTGCGACTCAAAGCCGTAACGAGTCCGCCGAATGCGTGGACTCGCCAGCAGGGAAAGAAGCCGAGGGAGGTCCGCGCCCTGCAGCCGCCGTAGCCACCAAGACGGCTCGCCCTGCTGCGGTTCAAGGCAGCAGCGAGTCCACCGAGTGCGTGGGCTCGCAGGCGAGCGAAGGGACCGGAGGGGAGCCGCGCCGGGACAACTCCTCCGACCAGAGCGTGGAGTTGGCCGGCGCTCTGCCGCCGGTGCCGAAGGGCCAGCGCCAGGTGCGCAAACGCAAGGCCCAAGAAGTCGAGTCCTCCAGGTACGGAATTGCTGTTTGGCCGGTTGCAAAGTTTTGCATGATGCTGAGTACTGACAGCGTCCCCTTGCAGTCTCCCTGCTCCGCCGCCCGGGATTGAACCCGAAGGGGTGGAGGCAGGCCCCTCCGCCGCCGCGGCGGTGACAATCGCCGTGGCGGGGACCCATCCATCGGCCGACCAGGCCCCGCCATCCGCCACGGGCGTTCCCCGACGGGCCTGGCGGGTGAAGAAGGCTGCCAAGAAGAAGTCGACACTGTAAGTTTCCTTTCGATCGCTTGAAAATCCTGCTCGTGCCCGCTTGGATAACAATGTTGTCGATGTCACCAGGGCTGCAAGCGCCGTGAAACTCCAGATTGAACCAGGCACGGCTGCGGCGCCTGCCTCGGCTGCTGCAGCCCCTGAGCCCCCGGCGCCTGAGGGGCCAGTACCCACGGAGGTGGCCCCGAAAGCGGGTGCGGCGCTCCCCGACTTGCCGCCTCCCGAGCCCCGACAAGAGGGAGCCGGACCTGGTGGCAGGGAACAAGCCGAGACCCCTGATGCTGCTCAAACCGATGGCACAGGTATGCGCTTACCCGCCCGCGACTGGCTGCCGGGGTCTGGGCGTAATGTGTTGACCATTTCGTATGCCTGCAGGTGTCCAGCCGCCGCCGCCCGGGGATGCCGCCGGGCCCTCGAGGAGTCCCCGTGAGGTGTTGAGGGCCGGGTCCGGGCACCAGAACGTCATCACCACCGACCTGGTGGATGACCTCCTGCTGTCGGCAGAGAACCTGAAGACCTTCAAGAGCACCTTCAAGGAGCTGTACGACTTCTCCATGGTAAGACTCGGATAATGTTCCCGATGTGCGCATTGGTGAGTTGTTTAGGACTCATTCTCCCCTTTTTGCGCAGCATGTAATCACCAAATCCTAGAAGAAGTCGGAGAAGCTCCGCGCGGTCGTGAGCGACGCGCGGGAACTAGCTGCCCTGGACAAGCGCGTCTCCGAGGAGATTACCAAGAATTGCTATCTGCAGTGAGAGCTTGATATGCTGAAGCAAGAAAGGACTCGAGAGACCTGGCTGCTCAAGAATGACCTGAAAAACATGGAGAAGGCCAACTCCGAGCTCCAACAACAGCTCAAGGAGCAACAAGCAGAGTACCAGGAGCAGCTCAAGGCAGAGAAGAAGGCGCACCAAGGTAGGCCCTCGCTCCCCTCGAGTACTTTCCCTCGGTAGCTCCCCATTAGATGCTGAAGTACCCTTATCACAGAGCTTAGGAAAATAACGAAACACAAAGAGGAGTTGCTTACTACGTGAAGAATATGCTGTATCGACGTACAGATGAAGTCGAAAGACTGCAGAAGGTGATCGGCGACACTGAACGCCAGTTCGTCGACTGCCTTCAGCAAGTCAAAGCGCTGGGCGAGAAGGACGAGCGGCAGCGCAAGGAGCTGGAGGACCTCCGGGGGGCCGCCCAGGAGCTGCTGGACATGGTGGATCCGCCAGAAGAAGGCGATGTAGGCCCGCGGCCCCTGCTGGAGCGACTCCGCGAAGCCCCAAAGAAGGTGCTCAAGTTCCTATCCGAGGCTCCGGTCGCGTGCGTGAGCAATGCGCTCGCATATGTCAAGTCCTTCGTGCCGACCGCGCAGCTGAGCATCTTCGCGCAAGGGATGGCGGCGGACTGCACCGACGAGCGGTTCGAAGAGTACTTATTAGAGGCCCAGCCTGTAGCAGAACAAATTGTACACAATGTACTGCAGGATTAGGGTATATGAAACACTTTAATCATTCTCTTGTGTAAATGCTTCCCTCGACATCTCTACTTGTTTGCATATCTTAGCTGAATTGGGATCCAGGCTTACGAGACTCAAGTAGTAGACGCGTCCCTGGGTGCAACGACCCGAAGGGCAGCTAGAATTCGTCTAACAGAGTAGCCACAACTCGATCGAGCGGGTCTAGACTTGTTAGGAAAGAACGCGAGCATCGTCGCGGGATTGCCGTGCATAGGGCAAAGAGGGGACTACCCCGAGTACGAGGCCTCGGAGTGTAGCCGAGGGGCGCTCTTTCTGTGAGCATGCTCCGCAAGCTAGGTAAGGCCCGGACAGACGGATCAAACTTGCAAGGAGCAGGTGCGGGCAGCGCCGCGAGCTTGCCATTCTTTTTTGGCAGAAACAAGACTGTTCTAAGTGCAGCCACTCAGAACATAGTCGATGTAGCTCTTTATGCGAGCCGTTCCAACGTACTAGGTGTAGGCCAGTCGAACGGATCGACTGTGTTGGAAAAGGTGCGACTGCTGTCGCGTGCGACCATCGAAGGTCGCGGCGGAGCTCGATATGCTGAGGAATTAGCCGGAGCCGAGGGCTCCGCCAGAGACGGAAGTCGAAAGGAGATGACCGTGGCCGTGGCCCCCGTGTCATGCGCGACAAGAAGTCGATTTGTGTGTATACATGTTTGCACGTGACACCTTCCACCGTGGAAGTAAGAAAGCATGTACAACCCGAGTTATGTGGCTCACGGCCTCCAACTTAGCTCGGGGAAAAATCTTCTGAGCCCCCGGGGAATTGGTGATCACCGGGCCTTGACTTAAGGGTAGAACTTGCGCAGGTTCTGAATGTTCCAGGAGTTCGGGACCTCGCGACCCTCGGGGAATTGTAGTCGATAAGACCCTGGCCTTGTGACCTGCTTGACGACGAACGGGCCTTCCCATCTTGAATTGAGCTTATGTAGGCCGGACTCGTCCTGAATGCGTCGCAAGACCAAATCGCCGACGCTGAATGACCGCTCCCTGACGTTGCGATCATGGTATCGCCGGATCCCCTGCAGGTACCGGGCTGACTGAACAAGGGCAGTACAACGAGCTTCTTCCACGGAATCGAGCTCTAACTGCCGCGCCTCGTCCACCTCGCCTTCATTGTACATTTCGACCCTTGGAGACTTCCACATGATATCGGCTGGTAGGATAGCTTCGGATCCATACACGAGGAAGAAAGGTGTTTGTCCTGTGGCTTTGGACGGCTGAGTCCGAAGCCCCCAGACGACATGTGGTAACTCATGCACCCATTTGCCTCCCTTCTTGCTGTTCTCATCATATATTCTCTTCTTGAGGCCGTCAATGATCAAGCCGTTCGCCCGTTCGACTTGTCCGTTAGCCCTGGGGTGTGCAACCGAGACATATTTGACTTCGATGCAAGCATTCTCGCAGAACTCCCAGAACTGGTTCGCCGTGAAGTTTGACCCTAAGTCCTGATGATGGAGTTGGGGAAGCCGAAACGATGCAGAATATCTGAGATGAAGTCGACGACCCGATCTGGTGTGAGCTTGGCTATCGGCTTGTACTCGATCCACTTAGTAAACTTGTCGATAGCCACCAGAACATGGGTGAAACCGCCTGGTGCCGTCGTGAAGGGCCCGATCATGTTGAGACTCCAACAGGCAAAAGGCCAAGATGGCGGTATGGTGATGAGGCTGTGAGCTGGAACATGCGTCTGTTTGCCGAAGAATTGACAATTTTGGCACCGGCGCACGAGGTCCTCCGCGTCGGTCACCGCGGTGGGCCACTAGAAGCCGGCTCTGTAAGCTTTCCCCACCAGCGTTCTTGAAGCCGCATGGTTGCCGCACACGCCGTCGTGGATCTCTCGCAGTATGTCGTAACCATCTCCCTTTGTGACGCACTTCATGAGAACCCCTGACCGGGCGCCTCGCCGATAAAGCTTGCCGTCGACCAGGACGAAACCTTTGCTTCTCCGCAAGATGCGAGCTGCGTCAGCGCTCCTGGCGTCGATTCCCGCTGGCAAGCGTTGATCTCGTATGAAGTCGATAAAAGCCCCTCGCCAGTCTTCCTCCAGCACCATAACCTCTCGATCGGGTTGTTGGGGACCCGCATCGATGGCTACCTGCGGAGAAGACTTGATGGATGGCTGTTTGAGCTCCTGGATGAAAACTCCCGGCGGGACCTGGGCATGCGTGGACCCCAATTTAGATAGGGTGTCCGCGCCGATGTTGTGCTCCCGCAATACATGATGAACCTCCAGGCCGGAGAACTTGCTTTCCAACTTGCGCACTTCCTGCACATAAGCGTCCATTGTCTCCTTGTTGCAATCCCACTCCTTGTTGACCTGCTGAACAACAAGAAGAGAGTCGCCATATACAAGTAGTCGCTTGATCCCTAGTGATGTCGCCAAACGAAGCCCGTGAAGCAAAGCTTCATACTCGGCTTCATTGTTGGATACCGCCCACAGGATCTGAACGACATATTTCAACTGCTCACCTCGTGGGGAAATAAGCAGAACCCCAGCACCGCCGCCGTCGAGCTTGAGGGACCCATCGAAATACATGGTCCAATGCTCTGGCTTGTCCACTGGAGTTGGGACTTGATTCTCCCTCCATTCAGCCATGAAGTCGACTAGAGCCTGTGACTTGATTGCAGTGCGTGGCTTGAAGTCTATTGACAAAGCCCCCAGTTCCACTGCCCACTTGGATATGCGCCCCATGGCATCTTGATTATGAAGAATATCCGCCAGCGGGAAGTCCGTGATCACAGTGATCTTGTACTCGTCGAAGTAATGGTGCAGCTTTCTGGATGTGATCAAGATAGCATACAAAAGCTTTTGAACAGCGGGATACCGTACCTTGGATTCGGAGAGGACCTCGCTGATGAAGTAGACAGGCCTCTGCACTCCAAACGCATGGCCTTCTTTGCCTCGCTCGACTATAATAGCACTGCTGACAACATGAGTTGTTGTCGCGATGTAAAGTAGTAGATCCTCCCCTAGCAAGGGTGCTGTGAGGATTGGAGGTGACTGCAGATGATGTTTCAGATCTTGCAAAGCCCGCTCAGCCTCCTCCGTCCATTGAAACTTATCCTGTCGTTTCAGGAGCTTGAAGAAGGGTAGTCCTCTCTCCCCGAGCCGGGAGATGAACCTGTTCAGAGCTGCCATACAACCTGTTAACTTTTGCACGTCTTTGATTGTGGCCGGAGCCTCCATATTAGTGATGGCCGTGATCTTCACAGGGTTGGCTTCAATGCCCCGGTTGCTGACGATGAAACCGAGCAATTTCCCTGAAGGGACGCCAAAGACGCACTTGGTTGGATTGAGTTTCCACCGGAATCTGCGCAGACTGCTGAATGTTTCCTCCAAATCTGCGATCAAGTTATCAGACTCCATGGTCTTGATGACCACGTCATCCACATAGGCCTCGACATTCCGATGCAGCTGATCCGCGAAACACATCTGGATCGCACGCTGATATGTCGCACCTGCATTCTTCAACCCGAAGGACATTGTTCTGTAGGCGTAGGTCCCGTACGGGGTGATGAATGCAGTCTTGATTTGGTCCTCCTCCTTGAGCGCAATCTGATGATACCCTGAGTAACAATCAAGAAAACAAAGAAGGACACATCCAGCCATCGAATCGACGACTTGGTCAATGTGCGGTAGCCCAAAATGATCTTTTGGGCAATGCTTGTTGAGATCGGTGTAGTCGACACACATTCTCCATTCATTGTTCTTTTTCTTTACAAGAACGGGATTCGCTACCCACTCTGGATGGATTACCTCTTTAATGAATCCAGCCGCGAGGAGTTTAGTGATCTCCCGTTTAATGGCCTCACGCTTGTCGTGGGCAAACCTCCGCAGGCGCTGCTTCTTAGGCGTAGCCTTCGGGTGTACATTCAAAGCATGCTCGATCAACTCCCTGGGCACCCCTGGCATATCCGCTGGCTTCCATGCGAATATGTCTCGGTTAGCCCGAAGAAAGCTGACGAGCGCGAGTTCCTATTTATCACCCAAGCCCGCACCGATGATGGCGGTCTTGGATGAATCTCCCTCCTGGAGCTGGATCGTCTTGAGGGCCACATCATCGGTCGACTGGATGCTCGACTTGTTGGCCTTCTTGGAAGGAATCTCCAGCCCAGTCTGGAAGAGCTGCTGCGCGGCCGCGAGTACTTCTCCCGAAGCATCTGGCACGCGAGTAGTCGAAGCGTACTGGATTGCCTCCCGATTGCAGTCGTACGACTTCTTCAAGTCGCCGCGGAGGGTGAGCACTCGACCGAGTCCTGGCATCTTAAGAAGCAGATAGACATAATGCGGCACTGCCATGAACTTGGCAAGTGCCGGTCGACCCAGTATTGCATGGTAAGAAGAGTCAAAAGTAGCCACTTCGAACTTGATGAATTCAGTACGATAATTTTCCCGCGTGCCGAAGGTGACTGTGAGAACCACCGTACCGAGCGGATGCGCCGCATTACTTGGGACGATGCCGTAGAAGGGAGACTTGCTGGGAACCAGCATATCCTTGAAATCCAGACCCATCTTCTTCAAAGTGCTGACGAAGATGAGATTGAGCCCGCTCCCACTATCGATCAAGACCTTGGTAAGCTTGACCTCCGCCACCACAGGATCCAGGACCAAGGGAAACTTACCAGGCTCAGAAAAGCTCGTCCACTGGTCATCACGAGAGAACGAGATGGGGACCTCCGACCAACGGAGTGGCCGTGGTACCGCTGGCTCAATGGACAAAATCTCTCGGAGGAGCAGCTTCTGATCCCGCCTGGAACAGAAATCCTCGTCCCCCCCAAAGATGACGTTAACCACCTTCGACGCATCCTGAAACTTCGGGTTGCACCCGTGATCCTCCTGATCATCATCCTCGAGTTCTTTGTCAGCAGGCTTCTTGTTCTTCTTGCCACCGCCGGAGGTGCTGAACGTCCTCCGAAGATGGTAGCAGTCGATGGCAGCGTGGTTGGCGCCCGGATGCCACGGGCACTTCTTCTGTAGGAGCTTCTCGAACTCCTCCTGAGTTGTCGACTTCTTGCCCCGTGAAGGATGATCGATAGCCGCGATGACATTATCTGGCTTTCGTTTCCGGGGTGGCCCGGAAAAGTCCCGCTGGCCTTTGTCGCTGCGGTTGTCATTTGGGCGCCGCAGATTGCTATCATGGCGCCGCGGGAACCGCTCCCGCATCTTCTCCTCCTGCTCGGACCAATCGTGCATCATGTCACGAAGGCCCGCAACAGTTTTCGGCCTGTTCCGCCCGAAATCTCTGTATATGCTCGGGTCGGTGATGCCGTTGTAGAAGCAGTCGATGATGTCCTCCTCCGAGATGTTCGCGATGGTGGCGCGAACGTCGAAGAAGCGACGCGTGTAGGACCGTAGAAGCTCATTACGTTCTTGCTTGCACTGGGCAAGATCGTGTCGAGTACCTGCACGAGTGATCGCTCCCTGGAAATTGTCGATGAAGACCTTCTTAAGTCGTTCCCAGGAGTCGATGGAGTTGCTGCCGAGGCTTTCCAGCCAAGTGAGCGGCGCAGGGTCCAAAGCCATCGGGAAGTAGACGACTTTGGTGATATTTGAGCCCCCCGCGACATCAATGGCCGTGGAGTTATAGCGGAGCCACTGCTGGGGAGCCTGCTTGCCGTCGTACTTGGTGATGCCGATCGGCTTGAAGCCCTCCGGGTACTTGTAGCTGCTGAAACGAGCAGAGAAAGCAGGAAATCGATCGCTACAATCAGTACCTTCAGCTTCGACTTCTTCGCGGGTCTTGCGCCTGGAGGAGATCACGGTGCGCGCGTCGCGGCCATCGTTGAAGTGCTGGCGCAGGTCCTCCAGAGGAGGTCGGCGACTGGACTGTCGCGGGTGACCCCCTTGCGGTGGCTGTTGGCTCCCGCCAGGGGCCTAGCTCCCGCGTGCGTTGTCGTTGCTGATCTGGCGTTGAGGACGACCACAAGCCGTTCGACTGCGAGCCTGGCTCCGGCTCTCGTCCACGCGCTCTTCCCGGATGATGGACGCCGGATTATGTTGATCCAACTGGATCCAAGCCCTCTATGCATAAAGGAGTGCTTGACGTACCTCCGGGTCGTGGCTGCGCTCGAGGATGGCCGTGACCCTGGCGATGTTGGCCACCGGAGTCCTGAAGCCCCGCTCGCTTACAGCAGCAAACTCGGGGTCGAGCTCGCTATGCATAGATCGCCTTCGCTCGTTAGCTCTCCTCCGCCGGATTGTACGGGCTCTGTTCCTGGCCCTCCGCGCCTCACGATTGGCGTCATTCTCGTTACCGGCGTCGGCCGTGATCTCATCTTCGGAGATCACGTCAAAGTTGTCGATGGGAAGATCCCCACCGTCCTCGCCTTCTTCGGCCATCAGCACCTGGCAGGAGGAAAGCTCATGAGAACTTTCATCGACTAGCTCCGTCGACTCCTCCGCCGCGGTGGCCAATGGCCTGCCCTCTTGTAAGGGCAATGGCTCGAGATGAGCCACAAGCTGGCTCTCTGCTTCGAGTAAATTGGGGAGCATCATGCCCCTCCAATGCACAATGTGCCCCTTCGGCGAGGAGGTGATTACCAAACCACCGGGGCCAGAACAACCCGAAGCCTCCCGACACGCGGTGGCTTCAGGATTTCCGTCCCGGAGCGGCAGGTCCAGATCCTTCTCTAACATGGAGAGGGATCCAGATGCGTTGGCCTCCTGAAGATCAGTGGCCGGTTCACACAAGCCGGGTTGAGTCCGACCATGCGAATCCCTAGATTGGGACAAGTCCAAACCAGGGGAAGTTGTCACGGCACCAGAAGAAGTCGAGCTTGGAACAGATTCCATCTCGACCTGTGCCGCGGAAGCATGGAGCGGCAAGTTGTCGAGCTCGTCGACGAACTTGTCGAGGCCACTGCGAGGATCCGCAGCGACGGTTTTCGGCGTCATGTCGACGAGGAATCGCCGAAAGTTGCCCGCACCATCTGCGATGCAAACCCACGAGCTAAAAATAAACGTCGTACCCTGAGAGGGAACTGACCTGATGAAATTGAAAGATGCCATCGAGCTCGCCGGTGGATCTTCGACGCGCTCCCCTACCTGGCGCGCCAGCTGTCGGTGTTTAACCGGTTGCCCACCGAGGGATATACCCAAGGTGGTAAGTTTTGGGTGAGGGTACGCCGAGATCAGGAACTCGAAGGTGCAAAGAACACAAGACTTTAGACAGGTTCGGGCCGCACGGAGCGTAACACCCTACGTTCTGTATGGTGGTTTATATTCTCTTTGGTGTAGAATGACCTAATGATCTTCTGTTTCTAGGGGGGTCCCTGACCTCCCTTATATATCCGAGAGGTCAGAGTTACAAAGATGCTAACCAACCCCCTCCGAGGGATCACACCAGAACTGATCTTGAGTAGATCCTCTCCGTGTTGGTTAGCTCTATCTCCTATTTAAACGGGATAAACAAGAGATAAACAAAATGAATAAGAGATAAGACGGGCTTAATCTATTAAACTTCGTAACATGTCCAGCCCGGTGGACCCGGATCTGACACTGGAGTTCTTGACGGTTGGCCGACAAGTGGCACAAGTTTGGACCAGCGACAAGCGAGGTATACGTCACGACAACTAATAATCACCATAGAAGTAGAGTATTTTTTTATTATTGTCGAATAAAATTGAAGATGTATTTTATTTTATCAAACTCATCATTGTAGATTTAAAAAGATTGGAGAACTCGCTAATTGAATTTGTTTTTACGTACTTGTTTAAAATGAGCAGAACTTGTGATATGAGCAATGCGTTTATTGCATATAACTCAGATCTGTGTAGCTAAGTAGGAAAAATAATGCTAATCAAGAAAAAAGTAGGAGACTGTGTGAGTGCAGTGGCATATGTTACCTAAATAATCTCTATCTATATTGCTTCTTGTTTAAGTGGAGCACTATGTTTATGAACATTCGTCGTACTTATGATACAAGCGAGTTGGGTAAGCATTAATGCGCACACTTCACTATGTAAGAAAGTAAAAAGAAGACACTTTCATCAAATACGCGGAATTAATACGTGTCGGTAATTCATTATAAGAGACGCGCGTCTACTACACGTGTCTCTGATGTGATGGTCTCCCACGGCTGCACAAATGACGCGTCTTTGATCTTTAAAAATAGAGACGCGTGTAAAGAAAACATGTCTGTGATGATTGTGGAAGTTATTAGAGATGCGTCTTGAATAAATGTGTCTATGATGAGGATCTATATCAGAGACGTGCTTTATTTACCGGCGTCTCTAACTACTCCATGGACTGAAATTTTAGTTCAGTCTAGTTTTTAGCTTAGGCGTCCATGTCCCCTCCATCTATCTCTCTCTCTTGTCCTCACCTCTTCCTTATCTCTCTCTCTCATGTCTCCCTCTCTACGCCGCCGCTCCCTCTCTCTCGTCCAGATCCCGTATCCTCTGCACCGCCGGTCCCTCTCTCTAGCCCAGATCCCGCCCCCAATCCCGCCCCACCGCTCCCTGCGCCTACCACTGCTGCAGTCGCTGCTCCTCTTCACTGCCAGTCCCTTAGTGCCCACCTCGCCTCCGCCGTGGTTGGGATCCAGGGATCCACCTCATCTTCGACCGTGGCCGGGGTCATGATCCACGGATCCACATCTTCTTCTCCTCGGCCGCCGAGCATCTCCGCGATGGCATCGTCTAGGTGCCGGAGGGGCGGGGGCCTTGAGCTGGCGGCGGATAACTGGGAGAGCCTTGTGCGGCCCAAGCGCAAGCAGCACCGGGACCACCTCCGCACCAGCGGGGCGACCAGGGGGCTTGGCCTGGCCGCCGCCGCCGTGTTGGACTGGCTCGGCCGGACCACCAACATCGAGCAGATCTGACATCGAGGACGAGGACCCCAACGTCGCGTGGATCCATAAGTAGAGCCTCATCCCAACCCCCAATCTCCCTTAGTTCGCCTAGTACAAAGTCGTATAGCGCAGTCCTCGACGCCGGCGGCGCGCGCTCATCCTTCCCCCTTCCGCTTGCCTTTTTTTGCCATCATCTGTTTCCATCCAGCACAGGCATGACAAGGTAGGAAGATGGTGGCCTGAGAGAAGTAAGGAGGATGGATCCAAGAGGAAGGTGCCACCGCCTCTGCCGCTAGGTCTCGCTGCATCACCGGCACCGGCACCGGCAGCCGCAGGATGCTGGACCCCTCAAGCGAACCAATCTGTGAATCCATGGTATGATTCCTCCCCTACTCAACCGAGACAGCGCTGGCAGCAGGACGATAGACTTACAAGCCTTTAGCCGATGAATCTAAATGCGATGAGATAAGAATTTGGCAAAAGTTCAGTAAAGGCCAAGAATAAGAAACTATTGGGTAATAAAGCACACTCCGTTGAATTCTTTATAATATGGCAATTGAAGCAACATAACAGATGTAGAAGATAGCTAGCTGATAGATCTTATTCAAGGCGAGATAATTTGATTCTACCACATCTAGCAAGAGATCAAGTTGATGCCGCTTACAAGACATGGTAAAATCGATAACTAGATAAACTAGATGAAATCCTAGTGATGCGCCTTTGATTAAAGTCTAGAGCATCTAATAGACGCAGACTGCGGTGAATTGGAGGTCGGGGTGATACAGCCCTGTTCACCGAACAAGACACCGAGTTACTACATTACTCTTACTCGTAGGGTTTGGCGTAAGAGCCGAAAAGATAAATTGTATTGATATGTTGATCGAGAGAGAGCCGAAAAGATAAATTGTATTGATATGTTGATCGAGAGATGGATCTTTACAATGACGGCCACCCTTTATATTTATAGGGTGCGCTGGACAACCCTAAACCGACTAGGATCTATAGCTACCTTGATTCAGTTACAAAACATACTAAATAATATAATACTCCGGCAACAAATGCAAATCATACTATAAATAATGGAAATTTATATTCGTACGTGATCTCCCCAAGCTGGTCCCACGTCAAGCTCTTCCATGTATGCATTGAGCACTTATCTTGCACGTAATATGACTATAGTCTATCTGTGCACCACTTGAGTAATAAAATATGCCGGCCATGATGCTAATCTTCACGTAAACGAACTATTTCCTTCCATAATCCCGGCCTGTATATGGATTTCCTTGGGCAGTACCGCTCCTTCTTGCAGACTTCTTGCATCAGCCTCAAAATTCGGCGTGCCACGCTGCCGATGTATACGAGTAGCCGATGGTCTTCTGCTCGCACCGAATAATCTGGATTTGCTGGCCAAAATCCGGTATCAACAGCATGTCAGTTTTCACTTTAGCCACCTTTTCTTTCACTTTCTGAAGAGTGTTGTTGACTCAAGTTCCACGTGCCTTCTTTGACATCTATAAGAAGAATTTTGTTTCCACAACTTGTGATGGCTTATTTTATCAGTTCACATTGGACAATAATCGAATTCTCTTTTGCTAGTCTGTGAACCATGCGTAGTTTCTATTTTAACTTATCGATTGTCACACCCAATTTTGGAAAAGAACCGAATGCATCCCATATGTGCGCCAGGATCAAGTTCATACACATATGATAGACGATACAAGTGCATATCCATAACAATATCATAACGAAATAGAGTATTATAGTACTTTGTTACATGACCGAAAGTCTTAATCTTAAGCGAATAAATAAACGTTTATAACTAGCAGCGGAACTTTAACTTCACAGGCAGATGACGGGGAGACATACGCCTAGAACTCTTCAAAATCTACAGGGAACTCCGGATAATTATCTTGTTCTGAATGGCATTGGTTTTAATAAAGCAAGCGTGAGTACATTTATGGTTAGTACTCAGCAAGTGGAGTAAATTATATGATATGTAAGGCTAAAATCAAGGAAGAGCTGACATGGTTTGACTGTGATATTAACCAAGTTTTATTTAGAAAGCATTAACTAAGTGCAAGTATATACAAACTCTTAAATAAATAAAAGAGATAAGTAAGAACATAAATAAAGAAAATCAATTTAGATCATCTTCAAGTTCAATTACCATGTGAGGGTCCAACCGCTCTTAACCGTGAGCACGGCTGATATATCAATTTAAACTCTGCAGAGGTTGTACACTTTATCCACAACTCGTGTTTCCCTTAATGCCCAGGTTTGCAAGACCCTTAAATACTTCTGAGGTGAGTGACAGGGATTTACTACGAGACCTTTACAAAGATTCAATAACTTGCAACGATCCGCTAAGGTTTCAGATCATAATGGTGTTATCGCCATAATTTGACTGGGCTAGAGGATGGGCCGAGAGCAACGTGGGCTGAAGGAGTTCATCGTGGCGGTTTGCGAATCGGCTTCTGTGTGAGCGTATTAAGGGCCGGGCTGGCCGTGTATCTAGTAAGGATAGTTTAAATATAGTAAGTTAGAGATTGTATCGTAATCAGCTTGGATTAATTAAAAAGATCAAGTCTCCGGACTATAAATATGTATCATGAGATTTGATAAAGAAAATCCAACATTCACAACAAATTCTTGGCGCATCGCCATCCCTTTTCCCAAGGGTTTCTCCAGGTAACTGACATGCTGCTCCGATCATGTTCCGCATGGTCAGGGCAGCATCGCATTTATCTGCTTATCTTTGTGTTTCTCGTGCTGAAGCGTTGTTGATAACGAGTAACACTAGTTATCTTAAACGATTATGATACCGCATTAGTTCTTAATAATATGTCCATTCTCTGCTTGCTGTTCGTAATCGTTTGGTTGCCCTTGTACGTGATCCTAGGTGCAAGGGCAGCGCCTTGCTCTGTTCTTGCTCAATAAATCTAATCTGTTACGGTAGTTCTTTGTACTACGAGAATTCGGTTTAATATCCGTATGATTAGGCCCTTCAAACGGGTTGAATGTTCCGGCTGCATGATTGGTGCTTTATGGTAATCTAAGGAGGGATTGTTCCAGGAATCGGCTTATTAGTTGGTTTTTAGGCCTCTTTTTAGGTTAGCGTCCTGTTATGTTTCATGTTCGTTAGGCTTAACCACGTGTAGGATGTTTCGGTTGCACGGTGAAAACATTTTACTGTCGTAGATTGGATTAGCTTGGTAATTACAGAGCATGCTTTTATCTCTTCTATCGGATTCGTACAAGATGTTCGAATATTAATAGATTCGATCTGTTAAACGGGTGCAATTGGCTTCTTTTAGCCGATTCTGAGGGTTACCCGAAGGTCCAACCTGGTACAAGGATAGGTCCGACCCAGTGCAGAGGCTCCATCGGCTCTTCTAGCCGATCTTGGGAGTCATTTTAAGAGCCAGTCGCGGCTCGGACTAATGTTTGGCGTGGCTGTGCATGCAGGAAAATAACTGATAACGACTTCTACACCTTCCTGATCAGGTATAGGTCAGGTGGCACGCCTAGCACTTCACCAAGGCAGGGCGTGTGCCAGACTTTTGGGCCGTTGACCGAGGGACCGGGAACCACCAGCAGTCTCAGGAGCCTCCCGGCTCCTCGTGTTGCCTGTCGCTACTCGCCGGTGGGTTTTGACCGACAACACATTCTGGCACGCCAGGTGGGACCTCATCGACTACTTCATCGACTACCTCAACTACTTCATCGACTACATCGACTACTTCCTTCGACTACATCAACTACAACCGACTGCATCATCTTCTTCGGCTACATCGACTTCCGTTGTCAAGATGCCAAACGAGAACCCGATTACTTACGAAGAGTTGTCTGATGAGCACAAGCAGAAGTATAATGAAATAAAGGCTGCTTTTGAAGCTGATCTCATCGGCTCATTTGAAAGGACCCGTCACCACAGCATTAGATGGAAGGGATTTTCATCTGAAGGTGCACTTGACGAAGTGGATCTGTCTACTCCTACGGAAGAACGCACGCGAGCTCTCCACCAGGAAGTCAACTACATGGTGGCTCATTCGTTACATCGACATTCTGAGAGTTTGGTGAACACCCTTGAGAGCGTCGCGGTACGTGTGGTGCAGGAGATTATGAAACACCAGTATTCTCCAACAGGATCTGCTTTAGGGACTCACAGAGGGGAGTTGCCTTCTCAAGCTAGGCCACCGGTGCCTTACAAATTTGCAGCTCCAGAGCAACATAATTCTCCAGCATACATCATATACAAGGTGGGAGGTGACCCTACTGATCACCAATTCTTCAGTGAACCCCCCAAGGAGGTACCGCATGGGTATGTTTGTGCGTATATACCAGATGGCGGCAACCCGGTGCAACCCACGCAGAGAACGACTGGGGGAACATCTGTAGTCGATGCCAACAAACAGGCATGGCTGGCTACTTACGCGACAGGGCCGAGTCACGATGGTACGCACTCGGCCTTAGGAGTTCATACAGTGGATCAGATTAGTGCCATTTTGAGAGATCAATTTGGCATTCTCCCAAGAAGGCGAGCGATCGGCTACACCAAGCCGTATCCAAGCGAGTACGACTTGATTCCTTTGCCGCCCAAGTATCGGCTGCCTGAGTTCACCAAGTTTAGCGAAGCGGAAGAATCTAGCTCCATAGAGCACGTAAGGCGATATCTGGCGCAGCTAGGGATGATTTCGGTGTCAGATCCGTTGCGAGTGAGGTTTTTCTCGCAGTCTCTCACAGGGCCAGCTTTTGGATGGTACACATCATTGGGTCCTGATTCTATCCGCAACTGGAAGCAGCTAGAGGAGCAGTTCCATATACAATATCATTCAGAAGCTGCAGAGGCTGGGATTGCTGATTTGGCACATATCCGTCAGAAGCGGGGAGAAATGGTGGCAGAATACATCCAGCGTTTCAGAAAAGTTAAGAACCGATGCTACTCGACTCGGATTTCAAAAAAAGAGGCAGTTGAATTGGCATCTCTTGGGATTGGTAAAACCGATCAGAGATCTGGTTTTCCAGCTGGAGTTCAACTCTTTAGCACATCTGGTACAAAAGATGATAGTATACGAGCAACGCCACCCAGAATTATACCAAGACAAGTTCAAACGTCAAGTAGTAGTGGTTGACGCTGAAGACTCCGAAGAATCTGGGGACGACCAAGAGATAGCAGTTGTAGAGTGGGCACGAGGGGCAAAACCCGTGTCCTGCAAGTGGGTGAAACAACAGGGACCTTCGAAAGGATTTGACTTTGACGTGAGCAAGGTCGAACAAATATTTGACTTACTCTTGAAGTAGAAGCAGTTGAAGTTCCCTGAAGGTTGCAAGATCCCAATAGCTCAGGAGCTCTAGGGGAGATCATACTGCAAGTGGCATAACTCTTTCACTCACGGTACCGGTGACTGCAAGGAACTCCGGTGACAGATACAATCGGCTATTGAGCAAGGCCGATTAATCTTGGGGCAGTGCGCCATGAAGGTTGATACTCAACCATTCCCGAATGTAAACATGGTGGAAGGGTACGACCGATCAACACATCGTCAGCTGGATTTTACACTCGGTATTAACATGGCAGGACATACATCACGTCAGCATGCAAGGAAGCAGGAGGCCGATTCCCATGATCGGCCCCAAAAAGAAGAAAGGGACTATATCACCGAAGAGCAGGTCTGGCACGTCAGGAATCAACGACCGGTTTCCTCTCATCTTCTGAGAAAATACCAATATCAGTATCAACAGCATCTCCAATGCGAGACTGAAGAAGAAGAATATGAGCGGCGCACTGAGAAACGCCTTAGGAAGCGAGAGGATACGCGAGATCATTGGCATTGCCCGTTCTTCAAGTACTGTTGGGATTCTGGTATGAAATGACTACCCACCATTGAGGATTGCCCAGAGTGCAAGTCTCAGAAGCAAGATGCAAGAAGTGCCTCAGTTTTTCAGCGTCTAGGACCAGAGCAGCCCCGCCATGGACAAGCCGAGTCATCACGCACATGGGGAAATTCAGAAGGTGAGGAAGACAATATCACCGACCACGCTGGTGCCTTGATGGGCTTAACCGGTCCCAGAAGCGGCGGGTGCAGCGGTTGCGCAACCTGGAAGAAGCCGAGGCCTAATATTTGGAAATACTGAGGAAGGGGCGACCAGATATGGCTGAGAAAGTTCACCGCCCTCAAAAAGCAGAGATGAGTTCCTCTAAGAAGGTATGGCGTCCCAAGAAGTCGAAAGCTGATGTAAAGACATCGGCTGATGCACACATGGTGTTTGTTCTCCCTGCAGAGTTTCATGCACCAGGCCATGAGGAGGTGCCAGTGGCTCAGCTTGACTTGGGGCCACGGCCAGTAATATTTGAGAAGCCCCGAGAGAGGAATTACATGCACCTGAAGGCTTTATATCTCAAGGGTTACATAAACGGCCAGCCTATCAGCAGAATGCTAGTCGACATAGGAGCGGTGGTTAATATAATGCCATACTTAGTGCTGCGCCGGTTGGGGCATTCTGTTGGGGATCTGATTAAAACCAACATCACGTTAAGTGATTTCAACGAACAAACTTCGGAGGCGCAAGGAGTCCTCAGCGTGGATTTGACGGTAGGAGGCAGGACTGTCCCTACTTCATTTTTTATTATCAATAGCAAGGGCTCGTACACCGTCCTGCTTGGGAGAGATTGGATCCATGCCAATTGCTGTATTCCTTCTAGAATGCATCAGTGTCTGATTCAATGGGATGGAGATGAAGTAGAAGTAGTCCATGCGGATGATTCTGTTGAAGTTTTACATGCTGCCATGAGTGTCTGGGACGCAGAAGACCAGGAGCCTATCTTAGGGATTAGCTTGGAAGGTTGCGACCGCGTGGAAGCTACAAAAAATAGGGTGAGGCTGGTCTTATCCACTGGCCTTACGGAGTAAACCGGGTGCCAAAGTTAGTTTGTATCAAGGCAACAGGAGAGGCCGATCCTTGCGATCGGCCCCAAAAAATAAGAAGTGAATTGTTTTTGTCAACCATGTTACATCATTATAATGATCACGAAGAGGCCCGCTCAAGCAGCCAGCCATATGTTGATTGTAAAGTGGCACAAATTAATGAAAAGAACAAGTCAGCCGGTCCCTGCGATCGGCCGAATCCTTTTACATCGTACTCATTGTTTGTTTGCAGCATCGACTTGATGGATGAAGGGAAACTAGGATACGGGTTCACATTTGCTGATGAGCTGGAAGAAATCGACATTGGTCTGGGGATAAGCCACGACCAACATTTATGAGCAAGAAGTTGAATCTAGAGTTGCGAGAGCTGATCATAGTGCTGCTGAAAGAATATGCGGACTGTTTTGCCTGGGATTACACAGAGATGCCCGGGTTGGATAGAAGTATTGTTGAGCATCAGCTCCCTCTTAAGCTGGGATTTCAGCTGTTCCAGCAACGAGCGCGGCAAATGAAGGCCGAAGTCCCGGAAGAAGTCAAGAAAGAAGTCAAAAAGATGTTAGCAGCAGGCTTCATCAGGCCATGCAGGTATGCTGAATGGATTTCCAGTGTTGTGCCTGTACAGAAGAAGGATGGCCGGTGGTGAGTCTGCATGGATTTCAGAGATCTCAACAGAGCCACACCAAAGGATGAGTGATGCCGGTTGCAGAGACGTTGATTAATGCAGCTGCTGGTCACAAGATGTTAAGTTTCATGGATGGCAACGCTGGTTATAACCAAATTTTTATGGCTCCGGAAGATATCCACAAGACCGTGTTCAGAAAACCAGGTGCAGTGGGATTATTTGAGTATGTAGTCATGACTTTTGGGCTGAAAAATGCTGGTGCTACATACCAACGGGCCATGAATTATATGTTCCATGACTTGATCGGTAAGCTGGTGGAAATTTACATTGATGACGTGGTGGTGAAATCTACATCGGCTGAAGGGCATTTAGGAGATCTACGGTGAGTTTTGGAACGAACCAGGAAGTTCAGGCTTAGAATGAATCCAAAGAAGTGCGCCTTTGGTGTATTGGCCGGTCAGTTCCTGGGTTTTCTAGTTCATGAACCAGGAATTGAGATCGGCCTAAAAAGTAGAGAAGCTGTAAGAACAATGGTGCCACCTACTACAAAGAAGGAACTCCAACAACTCATTCGCAAGATCAATTTTGTTAGGAGGTTTATTTCCAATCTGTCAGGAAGAATCGAGCCATTCATGGAGTTGGTAAAAATTAAAGCCAATGACGAGTTCCGCTGGGGGGCAGAGCAACAACAAGCGTTCGAAGATATCAAAGAATATTTATCCAAGCCGCTTGTGTTTGTACCACCCCAGTAGGGTAAGCCATTCCATGTTTATCTGTTAGTAGGTGACACTTCCATTATTTCGGTCATCGTACAAGTGCATGATGGCAAGGAGAGAGTTGTTTTTTACCTCAGCAGAAGGATGTTAGATGCAGAGACCAGGTACCCCGAAATTGAGAAGTTATGTCTTTGTCTATTCTTTACCTGTACGAAACTCCACCACATCCTACTTTCTGCCGAGACAATTGTCATCTGCAAATCAGATGTTATCAAGCATATGTTGTCGGCCCCGGTGTTGAAAGGCTGACTCGGTAAGTGGATGTTTGCTTTGTCAGAGTTTGATATCCGGTACTAGCCTGCGAAGGTAGTCAAAGGGCAGGCGCTGGCCAACCTCGTTGTAGAAAGGACCAGCTCAGACGTAGCAGCGCTTTCCATCTGCGCATGGGCAATGTATTTTGATGGATCGGTCTGTGGAGATGGTTCTGGAATAGGTATCCTGCTCGTTTCGCCTCGGGGGGCAACATATTCCTTTTCAATCAGATTGCCAACACCTAGCACCAATAATCTAGCCGAGTATGAAGCGGTGCACAAAGATATGGAATTACTTCTTGAGGCCGGAGCAGAAGCAGTAGAAGTTTTTGGGGATTCAAAACTGGTCATCTCTCAGCTCACGAAAGCATACCGATGTGAGAGTGAGTTGTGGTTTCCCTTGTGGAGAGAATGCCAAGAGCTAATGGACCGGTTCAGATATATAAATTTCTATTGGATACCAAGAGTACAAAATTCGGAGGCTAATGATCTTGCCCAGGTGGCTTCAGGTTACAAGGATACGGCGGATAGAGCTGATTTCCCAATAAACCTGCTGGATCAGGGGGATTGGAGAGCCGATATCTTCAATTACTTGAAGGATCCAGCTCGGGGGGCACCTAAGGAGACATGTTACAGAGCCATGAAGTACATCTTGATAGGGGATGACTTGTTTTACAGGACTCTGGAAGGGCTATTGCTTAAGTGCTTGGGGCCGATTGAATCCAATCGGCTCTTACATGAAGTCCATAAAGGTACATATGGTACTCATCAATCAGTCCACAAGATGAAGTGGTTGATTAGACGCTCGGGATATTATTGGCCTGATATGCTAGAAGATTGCTTCAAGTATTATAAGGGATGCCAGGCCTATCAAAGGTTTGGGAAAATACAAATAGTACCAGCATCAGCAATGAATCCTATCAACAAACCTTGGCCGTTCAGAGGCTAGGGCATGGACATGATTGGTAAGATTAATTCTCCATCGAGTAAAGGCCATCAGTTTATTTTGGCCATCGTAGATTATTTCACCAAGTGGGTAGAGGCTATTCCTATGAAGTCAGTAACATCGAGGGACGTCATCAATTTCGTCAAAGAACATGTTATTCATAGGTTTGGGATTCCTCAGACCATTACAACAGATGGAGGGTTAGTGTTTATATCTGATGAATTCAAAAAGTTCGCTGCCGACATGGGGATTAAATTGATCAGGTCATCTCCGTACTACGCTCAAGCAAACGGACAAGCCGAAGCGTCCAATCGGAGCTTGATCAAGCTGATCAAAAGGAAGATTGATGAATACCCACGGCGTTGGCATGAAGTATTATCAGAAGAATTATGGGCTTATCATGTTTCATGCCACGTTGCAACAAGAACTTCACCATATCATTTGGTGTATGGGCAGGAGGCCGTATTGCCATGGGAAATTACGGCCGGTTTGACACGGATAGAGTTTTAGAATGATTTGACTGCTGAAGAATATGCTGCTCTAATGAGTGACAATGTGGAGGACATTATGGAACTCAGGCTTTGGTCGCTGGAAAAGATCAAGAAAAATAAGGCCAAGGTAGCCCGCGCGTACAATAAGAAGGTTAAACCGAAGGAATTCCAGGTTGGGGATTTAGTATGGGAAGCGGTGCTACCATTGGGGACTAAGGATGCGACATATGGTAAATGGTCTCCAAATTGGCATTGGCCTTATAGAGTTGATCAAGTTCTACCAGGGAATGCGTACATGCTTGAAGAATTGGATGGAGTTAAATTTCCAGTAGCCATCAATGACCAACACCTCAAGAAATATTTCGAGCATGTGGAAAGACGAGTGATGAAGCCGATGTAATGCATCAGGCTATGGTCCAACACAATCAGGGTATTTGCAAGGAAAGCCGATGTGATACATCGGACTGCAAATTGACATAATCGAGTACTTTGCGGTACATCAGTCTACAAGTCGATACGATCGGGTACCTTATGGTATATCAGGCTGCAGGTCAGTATCTATCGGGTACTTTAAAAGCTGGTGCAGTGCATTAGGCTGTAAGGTGGAACGAGATGAACAAGTCAGATCTGTAAAGAAAGAACAGTGCAGGTCCGCACCCGGAGCTAAGGATTGAATAGCCGATGTTAAGCCATCGACTTTAGAAGCAATAATCGGAACCTGCAAGTCCCGGACTTCGATAACAAGCAAAGAAGTCGATTGTAGGTGTCTTATCAAGGTCGGCGTAATGGATTCTGTAGCGCGACTCAAATCAGGCAAACTACAAGGGTCTCTTGATTTGGAAAGAAAAGGGTCGACTTCTTTGTGGGTTTTCTTGGTAATCATATTTTTCGACTTGATTTAGGCTCGGGGGGAAGCAGTAACAACAGGAGCACATCTGAAAGTCGGTTTCAAGGAAGAGTCAGGGTACTCGAGTTCTCGAAGATCTTTGAGATATCTGATCCGGAATAAAGGAAAAGCTTGGGATTGGATCGGGCAATTCAACGAGAAAGGCCGATGCCTGCCATCGGACTTTAGAAGATTGGATTTTCAAACCTTGGATTACTGAAATGAAAGGGTTCATCTATGAGAAATTATTACAAAAGAAGCTGATCTACCAGCTCTGTGCACAATGGCGGAAGACCCTATGAACTACCACCAGTAAGTCCCTAAGGACTTGCGGCGCTTGTATGGGGGAGATGCGCTAGTGTCATCGCCGTTGCTGCCATCGCCGCCGCCGCCGTTGCTGCTGCTATTGCCGCCATCATCGTTGCTATGACCGGCGTTGTAGCTAGCGTTCCCATCGTCTTTTGAAGTTGATGATCCGCCGCGCAGGAACTCTCCTGCTGCCGAGTCGTCGTCGGTTGAAGTGTCCTTGGTATCTTCTTCTGAGGAAAAGAAGAAGTTGTCATCCCAGGAATCTTCGTCGCCTTCATCCAGATCCCCATGAAGGAGAATCTGGAGGTCCTCATCATCGATCAGGGACTCATCATCCTCTGACCAAATGCTGAAGTTCCACTCCTCTGCATCCCAATGCAGAGGAGCGAGAGCCTTGTATGAAGCTACTAAATCAAACTCCGGTGTCGCCTCCCTGGAAGTTTCGGAGTCAGGAGAGGTGATGGAGATTATGGAAGAAGAGGAAGAAGAATTGGAGGAGGTAGAGGAAAAGGAAGCCATCGCTGGGGGATGCATAATATGTTGGTGTGGTTAATGCACGGAGGAAGGAGATGAATAGAAGCAGATCCGCCGATACCAATTTATAAGGGCAGAGATGGAAGGCGAAGCAGCGCTATGACGATTTCCGAGGGAGAAGTCGAAGGGTCACGTCCGATGGCATTGGGAGGCAGCGCGCGCGTACAGGCCCTGGAAGTCGAGGGGTCGCGTCCAACGGCATTGGGAGCGGCATGTGCGTGTACAAGTCTTAGAAGTCAAAGAGGTGATGGTTTCGGAATTATCATTGCCAAAATCAGGGGGGCATGTGTTATCGCCATAATTTGACTGGGCCAGAGGATGGGCCGAGAGCAACGTGGGCTGAAGGAGATCATCATGGCAGTTTGCGAATCGGCTTCTGTGTGAGCGTATTAAGCTCCGGGCTGGCCGTGTATCTAGTAAGTATAGTGTCGGTGTTTAACCGGCTGCCCACCGGGGGATATGCCCAAGGTGGTAAGTTTTGGGTGAGGAGATGCCGAGATCAGGAACTCGAAGGTGCAAGGAACACAAAGCTTAGACAGGTTCGAACCATAAGATGCGTAACACCCTACGTCCTGTATGGTGGTTTGTATTGCCTTTGGTGTAGAATGATCTAGAGATCATGTTTTGAGAGGGGTCCCTGACCTCCCTTATATATCCGAGAGGTCAGGGTTACAAAGATACTAACCAACACCAGCTGAGGAATCGTACCAGAACATATCTCGAGTGGATTCCCTCTGTATCGGTTAGCTCTATCTCCTATTTAAACAGGATAAATAAGAGATAAACAAAGTAAATAAGAGATAAGACGGACTTAATCTCTTAAACTACACTATGTACACAGTCCCGTAGTCCCGGGTCTGACAAGCCCCCGAGCTCTTCGTAGCTGAGTACTGCAGGCTTATCGAGTACTTTCGAAGTAGTCTTCGACTTCTTCTGAAGCTTCACCTTGAAGTCCTTCTTTGAGTACTTGCTTGGCTGCATCGAAGCTATGAGGTGCTCATGCCCCGAATCTTTGTTATGGTGTGCGAGTTAAAAATCGCACTCCATATGGAGTAGCCCCCGAGCCTTAGACTGAATCAGAGAATCAGGCTGAGGGTCCCATTAATCTGTAATCCTCCTTATCCTTCAAAGACAAAACCATCATCCTTTGTGACGCACTTCATGAGAACTCCTGACCGAGCGCCGCACTGGTAGAGCTTGCCGTCGACCAAGATGAAACCCTTGCTTCTGCGCAGGACACGTGCCACCTCTGCGCTCCTGGCATCAATTCCCGCCGGTAGCCTTTGATCACGGATGAAGTCAATAAAAGCCTCTCGCCAGTCCTCCCCTAGCATCATAAACTCTCGATCGAGTTGTTGGGGATCCGCGTCGATGGTTACCTGTGGAGAAGACTTGATGGATGGCTGCTTGACCTCCTGGACAAAAACTCCAGGCGGGACCTGCACACGTGTTGACCCCAATTTGGATAGGATATCCGCACCAACATTGTGCTCCCGCAAAACATGGTGAACCTCCAAGCCGGAGAATTTGCTCTCCAACTTGCGCACTTCCTGTACATAAGCTTCCATCATCTCCTTGTTACAGTCCCATTCTTTGTTGACCTGTTGAACGACAAGAAGAGAATCGCCATACACAAGTAGTCACTTGATCCCTAGTGATATCGCCAAACGAAGCCCGTGAAGCAAGGTTTCATACTCGGCTTCATTGTTGGATACCGCCCATAGGATCTGGAGGACATACTTCAATTGTTCACCTCATGAAGAAATAAGCGAAACACCAGCGCCACCACCGTCAAGCTTGAGGGACCCATCAAAGTACATGGTCCAGTGGTCCGGCTTGTCGACTGGAGTTGGGACTTGATTCTCCCTCCATTCAGCCATGAAGTTGACTAGTGCCTATGACTTGATTGCAGTGCGTGGCTTGAAGTCGATTGACAAAGCCCCCAGTTCCACTGCCCACTTGGATATGCGCCCCGTGGCATCTTGATTATGAAGAATATCCGCCAACGGGAAATCCGTGATCACAGTAATCTTGTACTCATCGAAGTAATGGCGTAGCTTTCTTGATGTGATTAAGATTGCATATAAAAGCTTTTGAACAGCTGGATACCGTACCTTGGATTCAGAGAGGACCTCGCTGACGAAGTAGACAGGCCTCTGCACTCCAAACGCATGGCCTTCCTCGCTTCGCTCAACTACAATGGCACTGCTGACAACATGAGTTGTTGCCGCGATGTAAAGTAGTAGATCCTCCCCTGGCAACGGTGCTGTAAGGATCGGAGGTGACTAAAGATGATGTTTCAGATCCTGCAGGGCCTGCTCGGCCTCCTCCATCCATTGGAACCTATCTTGGCATTTCAGGAGCTTGAAGAAAGGTAGTCTCCTCTCCCCGAGTCGGGAGATGAACCTGTTCAGGGCCGCCATACAACTTGTTAACTTTTGCACATCCTTGATTGTGGCTGGGGCCTCCATATCAGTGATGGCCGTGATCTTAACAGGGTTGGCTTCAATGCCCCGGTTGCTAACGATGAACCCAAGCAATTTCCCTGAAGGTACTCCAAAAACGCACTTGGTAGGATTGAGTTTCCACCGAAATCTACGTAGACTGCTAAATGTTTCCTCCAAATCTACAATCAAGTCGCTGGACTCCCTGGTCTTGATGGCTACGTCGTCCACATAAGCTTCTACATTCCGATGCAACTGATCCGCGAAACACATCTGGATCGCACGTTGATAGGTTGCTCCTGCATTCTTCAACCCGAAGGACATGGTTTTGTAGGCATAAGTCCCGTACGGGGTGATGAATGCAGTCTTGATTTGGTCCTCCTCCTTGAGCATGATCTGATGATAACCTGAGTAACAATCAAGAAAACAGAGAAGGACACAACCAGCCGTCGAATCGACAACTTGGTCAATGCGCGGCAGCCCAAAATGGTCCTTTGGGCAGTGCTTGTTGAGATCAGTGTAGTCGACACACATTCTCCATTCATTGTTCTTTTTCTTTACAAGAACGGGATTCGCTACCACTCTGGATGGATTACTTCTTTAATGAATCCAGCCGCGAGAAGTTTAGCGATATCCCGTTTAATGGCCTCACGTTTATCATGGGCAAACCTTCGCAGGCGTTGCTTTTTAGGCGTAGCCTTCGGGTGTACATTCAAGGCATGCTCGATCAACTCCCTGGGCACCCCTGGCATATCCGCTGGTTTCCACGCGAATATGTCTCAGTTAGCCCGAAGGAAGCTGATGAGCGCGAGTTCCTATTTGTCACCTAAGCCCGTGCCGATGACAGCGGTCTTAGATGAATCTCCCTCCTGGAGCTGAATCATCTTGAGGGCCACATCATCAGTCGACTGGATGCTCGACTTGCTGACCTTCTTGGAGGGGATCTCCAGCCCGGACTGGGAAAGGTGCTGCACAGCCGCGAGTACTTCTCCTGAAGCATCTGACACGCGAGTAGTTGAAGCGTATTGGATCGCCTCCTGATTGCAGTCGTACGACTTCTTCAAATCGCCATGGAGAGTGAGTACTCCACTGAGTCCTGGCATCTTGAGAAGTAGATAAACGTAATGCGGCACTGCCATGAACTTGGTGAGTGCCGGACGACCCAATATTGCATGATAGGAAGATTCGAAGTTAGCCACTTCGAACTTGATAAACTCAGTACAATAGTTCTCCCGCGTGCCGAAGGTGACTGGGAGGACTACCGTACCAAGCGGGTGTGCCGCATTACCCGGAACGATGCCATAGAAGGGGGACTTGCTGGGAACCAGCATGTCCTTGAAATCCAGGCCCATTTTCTTCAGAGTGCTGATGAAGATGAGATTGAGCCTGCTCCCGCCATCGATAAGGACCTTGGTGAGCCTGACCTCCGCCACCACAGGATCCAGGACCAAGGGGAGCTTACCGGGCTCTGAAAAGCTCGTCCACTGGTCGTCGCGAGAGAACGAGATGGGGACCTCCGACCAACGGAGTGGTCGTGGTACCGCCGGCTCAATGGACAAAATCTCCCGGAGAAGCAACTTCTGGTCCCACCTGGAACCAAAATCCTCATCTCCCCCGAAGATGACATTGATGACCTTCGAGGCGTCTTGAAACTTCAGGTTGCGTCCGTGATCCTCTTGATCATCATCCTTGGGTTCTTTGCCCGCAGGCTTCTTGTTCTTCTTGCCACCACCGGAGTTGCTGAACATCCTCCGAAGGTGGTAGCAGTCTATGGCGGCATGATTGGCACCTGGGTGCCACGGGCACTTTTTCTGCAGGAGCTTCTCAAACTCCTCCTGCATCGTTGACTTCTTGCCTCGCGAAGGACGATCGATAGCCGCGATGATATCATCTGGCTTTCGTTTCCGGGGTGGACCCGAAAAGTCCCGCTGGCCTTTGTCATTGCGGCTGTCATTTGGGCGCCTCAGATTGCTATCTTGACGCCGCGGGAACCGTTCCTGCATCTTCTCCTCCTGTTCGGACCAATCGTGCATCATATCATGAAGGCTCGCAATAGTCTTTGGCCTGTTCCGCCCGAAATCCCTATAGATGCCCGGGTCGGTGATGCCGTTGTAGAAATGATCGATGATGTTGTCCTCCGAGATGTTCGCGATGGTGGCGCGGACGTCGAAGAAGTGGCGTGTGTAGGACCGCAGTAGCTCGTTACATTCCTGCTTACACTGAGCAAGATCATGGTGAGTACCTGCACGAGCAATCGCTCCCTAGAAGTTGTCGATGAAGACCGTCTTGAGGCGCTCCCAGGAGTCGATCGAGTTGTTGCTGAGGCTCTCCAACCAAGTGAGCGGCGCTGGGTCTAAAGCCATCGGTAAGTAGACGACTTTGGTGATATTCGACCCCCTTGCAACCTCAATGGCCGTGGAGTAGCAACGGAGCCACTGCTGAGGGGCTTACTTGCCATCGTACTTGGTGATGCCAATCGGTTTGAAGCCCTCCCCGGTACTTATAGCTGCTGAAACGTGCAGAAAAAATAGGGAATCGGTCGCTACAGTCAGTACCTTCAGTTTTGACTTCTTCGCGGACCTTGCGCCTGGAGGAGATCACGGTCCGCGCGTCGCGACCTTCATTGATGTGCTGACGCAGGTCCTCTGGAGGAAGTCGATGATTGGCCTGCCGCGGATGACCCCCTTGCGGTGGCTACTGCCTCCCGCCAGGGGCCTGGCCCCCGCGAGCATTGTTATTGCTGAGCTGATGTCGAGGACGGCCGCCAGCCGTTCGGCTGTGAGCCTGGCTCCGACTCTCACCCACGCGCTCCTCCCTGATGGTGGACACCGGGTTGTGCTGATCCAACTAGATCCAAGCCCTCTACGCGTAAAGGAGTGCTTGACGCATGTCCAGATCATGACTGCGCTCGAGGATGGCCGTCACCCTGGCGATGTTAGCCACCGGAGTCCCGAAACCTCATTCGCTTACAGCAGCAAACTCAGGGTCAAGCTCGCGATGCATAGATCGCCTACGCTCGTTGGCCCTCCTCCGCCGGATTGTGCGGGCCCTGTTCCTGGCCCTCCGTGCCTCTCGATCGGCGTCGTTCTCGTCACCGGCGTTGGCCATGATCTCATCTTCGGAGATCGCTTCAAAGTCGATCATAGGAAGATCCCCATCGTCCTCACCTTCTTCCGCCATTAGCACTTGACGGGAGGAAAGCTCATGAGAGCTTGCGTCGACTAGTTCAGTTGACCCCTCCGATGGCCTGCCCTCTTGAAAGGGCAAGGGCTCGAGGTGAGCCACAAGTCGATCCTCTACCTCGAGCAGATCGAAGAGCACCATGCCCTTCCAATGCACGATGCGCCCCTCCGGCAAAGAGGTGATCACCAGATCGCTGGTGCCAGAACAACCCGAAGCCTCCCGACACGCGGTGGCTTCTGGCTTTCCATCCTGGAGCAGAAAGTCCAGGTCCTTCTCCAACATGAAGAGGGACCCAGAGATGTTGGCCTCCTGAAAATCAGTGGCCGGTTTGCATGAACCGAGTTGGGATCGGTTATGCAGATCCCTAGGCTGGAACGAGTCCACCCTAGGGGAGGTTGCCGCAACGCTGGGAGAAATCGAGCTTGGAACAGGCTTCAACTCGATCCTTGTTGCAGAAGCACGGAGCGGCAAGTTGTCGAGCCCATCAACAAACTTGTCGAGGTCGCTGCAAGAATCCGCAGCGGAGGTCTTTGGCTTCATGTTGACGAGGAATCGCCGAAAGTTGCCCACACCATCTGCGATGCAGACCCACGAGCCAAAAACAAATGTCGTACCCTGGGAGGGATCTGACCTGATGAATTTGAAAGATGCCATCGAGCTCGCCGGTGGATCTTCGACGCGCTCCCCTACCTGGCGCGCCAGCTATCGGTGTTTAACCGGCTGCCCACCGGGGGATATGCCCAATGTGGTAAGTTTTGGGTGAGGAGACGCCGAGATCAGGAACTCGAAGGTGCAAGGAACACAAAGCTTAGACAGGTTCAGGCCGCAAGATGCGTGACACCCTATGTCCTGTATGGTGGTTTGTATTGCCTTTGGTGTAGAATGATCTAGAGATCATGTTTTGAGAGGGATCCCTGACCTTCCTTATATATCCGAGAGGCCAGGGTTACAAAGATACTAACCAACACCAGCTGAGGAATCGTTTAGAACATATCTCGAGTGGATTCCCTCTGTATCGGTTAGCTCTATCTCCTATTTAAACGGGATAAATAAGAGATAAACAAAGTAAATAAGAGATAAGATGGACTTAATCTCTTAAACTACACTATGTACATAGTCCCGTAGCCCTGGGTCTGACAGATAGTTTAAATATAGTAAGTTAGAGATTGTATTGTAATCAGCTAGAGTTAGTTAAAAAGATCAAGTCTCCAGACTATAAATATGTATCATGAGATTTAATAAGGAAAATCCAACATTCACAACAAATCCTCGGCACATCGCCATCCCTTTTCCCAAGGGTTTCTCCAAGTAACTGACATGCTGCTCCAATCATGTTCCGCATGGTCGGGGCAGCATCGCATTTATCTGCTTATCTTTGTATTTCTCGTGCTGAAGCATTGTTGATGACGAGTAACACTAGTTATCTTAAATAATTATGATACTGCAATAGTTCTTAATAATATATCCATGCTCTGCTTGCTGTTCGTAATTGTTTGGCTGCCCTTGTACGTGATCCCAGGTGCAAGGGCAGCGCCTTGCTCTGTTCTTGCTCAGTAAATCTAATCTGTTATGGTAGTTCTTTGTACTATGAGAATTCAGTTTAATATCCATATGATTAGGCCCTTCAAACGGGTTGAATGTTCCAGCTGCATGATTGGTGCTTGATGGTAATCTAAGGAGGGATTGTTCCGGGAATCGGCTTATTAGTTGGTTTTTAGGCCTCTTTTTAGGTTAGCGTCCTGTTATCTTTCATGTTCATTAGGCTTAACCACGTGTAGGATGTTCCGGTTGCATGGTGAAAACCTTTTACTATCGTAGATTGGATTAGTTTGGTAATTATAGAGCATGCTTTTATCTCTTCTATCGGATTCGTACAAGATGTTCGAATATTAATAGATCCGATCTTTTAAACGGGTGCAATCGGCTTCTTTTAGCTGATTCTGAGGGTTACCCGAAGGTCCAACCTGGTACAAGGACAGGTCTGACCCAGTGCAGAGGCTCCATCGGCTCTTCTAGCCGATCTTGGGAGTCATTTTAAGAGCCGATCGTGGCTCGGACTAATGTTTGACGTGGCTGTGCATGCAGGAAAATAACTGATAACGACTTCTACACCTTCCTGATCAGGTATAGGTCAGGTGGCACGTCTAGCATTTTACCAAGCCAAGGCGTGTGCCGGACTTCTGGGCTATTGACCGAGGGACCGGGATCCACCAGCAGTCCCGGGAGCCTCCCGGCTCCTCGTGTTGCCTGGTGCTGCTCGCCGGTGGGTTTTGACCGACAACAAATGGTTATAACCCTCGCTAGTAAGGAAGACATCTTACTCAGAATCATATCTAAGCCTCAAGAGAACTAAGCTATACCCCATCAATGCACTCCCCTCTTGCCCTGTCGGTAAGACCATTACAAGCTAAATTTTCTAATTAATTAGCCAAGACCAGAGCCATGTAGTATTGTGGTTGCACTGTTTTCCAGGGTGGTTCTCCATGTTCCAATTAATGCAAATGATCTTAGAGTTATCACCGTAAAGGTATTCCAGGATATGGAGTAAAACAAGTGTAGCATAGTTCCAAGTTATCCAACCAAATTCTAAGTCAAAGCAACTAGCGGAGCTACAACATAAAGTAAACAACCCAGGTTTGATAAAAAAATTTCAAAAGAAACTAGGCATATCCTTAGCTTGGGATCCATCATATTATAGACACATGCATGTATATAAAGTAAATGTATATATTTAGAAAGTTATTAGGACCGGAATATGATCAAGGACCACTTTCCTTCTTCAAAGTACTGCTATTGCTCAGGGGCATCTTCAAAGCCTTGCTCTTGCAGACCCCTCAAACTGTGCACCGTCTATTGCAACACACAGGTACATACAAACAAGAAAATACAATAAATAAGAAATAGTACACCAGACAATGTAAATAGAGCAAAACAACATTATAAAGCTATTATACACGTCGCAAGGGACGTGTGACCGCGAGCATCGATGAAAATGGAGTTAAAACAGAGAAGTTATGGCTACAACATGATTCCAGGGGTTTATTTTTAAAAGATTGGAAACTAGGAGGGCTTTGAACAAAGAAACTGAGGGCTAAAATATAGATAAACCTTATATCTAGGGTTTGGATTGTAAAATAGAGGGGCTAAGGATGGTGGGTTCTATTTAAGAAAAAGGCAGGGGCTAAAATAGAACAAAAGGGATCTATTTGTAAATACTTTTGAACTGCCGTGGTCGCGAGTTGATTTCGGTAGAACTCAGGAGCTAACATGCAAAAGAGCCTAGGGTTGACCGGTACGGGGTTCTTTGACCCCGGTCTAGATCTAATCTAGACTGTGGGATGTAGATAGGGCGGCTGAGCATGGCTGGCGGCTCGAGGTGGCGGCGCTAAGCGCCGGCGGCGATGGCGCACGGCGGCGGGCGGCGGCGTCCTCATCGGGGAATCACGTATACGCGATTCCGACCATGATTTTGGCTCGGGCTTGGCCTGGGAGAAAGAGAGCGAGGAGGGGCTCGGGTTGGTGAGCCAAGGTCCGGAGAGGAGCGCACGACGGCGGCGCGTAGTCACGGGGCTCCGACAAGGAATCGCGCATGGCGGAAGGCGGGCAAAAGAGGGAAAAGGGGTCGGCGATGCTCCTTACCACAACGCGGAGTTCCTGTGGCACTTGCTCGATGGTGGAAGGCGGCGGAGCGGCAACGCAACGATACTTCGAGCTCAACGAAGGCGGTAGCTGTTAGGGCTACGGTTTCACGAGGGTGCAGGGCGGCGGCTGTGGGTTGACGAGGGGTCAAGGGTGTGGGGGCGGCGCCTATTTATGAGGCCGAGGGGGCCTCGACATGCGGGCCGAGGTCAGGGATGGGCCCGACAGGCGGGTCCTGCCTGGCGACGAGAGAGGATGGGGAGAGGAGACAGAGAGCGGGTTGGGCCACTGGGCCGGGAAGGAAAACGGTTGGCTGGGCCGTGCGGGGGGGGGGGGGAAGAATAGGAGAGGGGGCGTTGGGCTGGCTGGGCCGTGTAGGAGAAGAGAAGAGAAAGGGGAAGCTGGGCCGGACGAAGAGGAGAAAGAGAGAGAGAGAAAAAAAAGAATTGCATTCAAATACATTTGAATTTGAATTTGAATTTAAATTCAAATGGAAAACAAGCAATAAAACAATGCAATACGGCATGAAATGCACAAAACCTATATTTTCTTATATTTCTTTTTGTGACTAAGTAAATTTGGTAATTCACGATAAATATTCTAAAATCAAAAGAAATTGAATAAAAACCTTATGGATCCTGCAAAAATCTAGCAAAATTTATTTAGGTTCCTAATTTGAAAATTAGGGTGTTACAAACCTATCCCGCTAAAAGGAATCTCGTCCTCGAGATTCGGCTGGGCTAGCAAAGAGCTGGGGAAAATCTGCCTGTAACTCATCCTCTCGTTCCCATGTAGCCTCATCCTCGGCATGGTGACTCCATTGAACCTTACACATCCGAATCCTCTTACTCCAGGTGATTCTCTCCAATGTGTCCAGGATTTTGATCGGGTACTCTGTGTAAGTCAAATCATCTTGCACATTCAACTCCTCCAGTGGCAACTGTTCCTCTGGTATCCTCAAGCACTTCTTTAGCTGCGATATATGGAACATGTTGTGCACATGTGACAGTCGCGCTGGTAGCTCTAACTGGTAAGCTACCTAGCCTTTCCATTCCAAGATCCTAAACGGGTCAATGTAACGAGGTGACAACTACCCTTTGACTTTGAATCTGCTCAAACCTCTGATAGGTGACACTTTCAGATACACAAACTCTCCTTCTTCAAAAGTCAACTCCCATCATCAAGTATCTACGTAACTTTTCTACCTCGACTGAGCTACTTTCAGATTCTCACGGACAACCTGCACCTATCGTTCGGCCTCTTTAATGATCTCAGGCCCGAACAAATAGCTTTCGCCTATCTCACTCCAATACAACGGAGTTCTGCACTTCCTGCCATATAATGCCTCAAATAGTGCCATCTTCAAACTGGTCTGATAACTGTTGTTGTAAGAGAACTCTGCAAATGGCAAACTCTTGTCCCAATTGCCTCCGTGTTTTAGGGCACAGGCCTAAGCATATCCTCGAACACCTGATTTGTCCTTTTTGTCTGCTTATGAGTATGCGGATGATAAGCAGAGCTGAAATTCAACTTCGTGTCCATTGACGCTGAAATCGAGACGTGAACTGAGTACCTCTGTCTGACATTATCTTCTTAGGTACCCCATGCAAATACACAATTCGGGAGATATATAGCTCTGCTAATCATGCCCCTGTGTAGGTAGTCTTCACCGGAATGAAGTGAGCTACCTTGGTCAAACGATCCATTATGACCCATATAGAATCATAACCATCTCATGTGCATGGTAATCCCACAATGAAATTCATACCAATTTCTTCCCATTTCCATTATGGCACCTTCAATGGCTATAACAAACTGGCTGGCCTCTGATGTTCTGCCTTGACTCTTTGACACACATCACACAGTGCCACATGAGCTGCAACATCACGCCTCATGCCATACCACCAATATCTCTCCTTCAAGTCCTGATACATCTTGGTATTGCCAGGATGGATGGAATAAGCTGAGTCATGAGCTTCCTGTAGAATTTTGTCACGAAGGTGATCCACATCGGGCACGCATATTCTCTTTCGGAACCACACAGTTCCATGTTCATCCTCAGTGAAGTCAGGTGCATTGCCTTCTTCTATTATCTCTATGGCAGAACCAACCTGAATTACACCAGCTCAAGTGCGCAAGTTCTCTTTCAAGGGCTCCAATCATACTTCAAATGGTGTAACCCCTTGGCCTGTCGGGTAATGTCCCTATAAACCACCGAAAGCAAGATCAAACAAGGTACCTCGCACGAAGGTGAGTCCAGAGATACAATCGCCATCATATTTTACATCACAGGCCTTTATATCACAAGAGTTTCCAAAAGTAGCATAAGTTCCAAACTGATAGAAATTACTACAACCCAGTTTAAAGTTTCAAGTTTACGGCAACGGAATTTAAAATATGACAACTATATACATCGCCAGTATGGACATCATACTAAGCCCTGGCATGAAGTCACTCGGTATGATCAGTGTTGGCCGGGGACGGGTCCCATTCCACGGACCAACCATCGGGCAGAGCATAAGGCCAGGGCACAGGCAGAGCAGAGTCCTCAGGGGGATTACCTGAACAAAAGTCATAATGCAAGACTGAGTATGCTAATACTCAGCAAGGCTTACCCGTTTCATGATATACTTAGCCATGTAACTAAACTATGAAGGCTTTAAATGGTTCTGGGTTTAGTTTTCAGTTGAAGAGCAACAAAGAGTAGATCCTTACTTTCAAATTTTAGCTTTCAGATTCTAGTTGATTATCCATTCTAGATAAGCAACTATAACTATTCAAGCATGGTAGAATCTTTTAAACAAACATCATCTTTGATAATCATAAGGTTGCTCTTCTTACTCTATGTGGCAAAGGGATCAAGCAGTCTCAATCTCCGCGAGAAATGGATGATTCTGAATCGAATTTCACCCTTGCAAGGTAAACCTAACTCACACACTTGGAACATCCAATGATAGTTCCGAAGCAACCGTTTGCCTTTCATTCCGACTCGTGGATCAGATCCACCACAAGCGATTGCAGGACCATACTGTGACAGTTCAATTATTTGTAAGCTAGGCTTATAATTTGTTAGTGTGAAGTATGTGTTTGTTTGTAGCTTGTGTATGTTCGTGTGAAACTTTTGAAAATTTAAAAGTGCAAGTAAAAAGGGTATTTTTGTAATTACAGAAAACCTAGGGTTGTTTTTGCAAAATGTTTTTGGATGGGAGGTAATTTCAAAATAAGGATGTTTATATAATTTATGAAAATACAAGTCCTTTTATGTAAATTAGTTGAAGTATAAAAGTAATATCTAAAAATTACCAAGGATCAAAGTGAAAAAGGTAAAAGTAATCATTACCAGCCTTAAATGCTTGCAAATAAGCCCAAGAGTTCATAAAAATTACTTTACTAGGACAAGTTTTATGTGAAGTTTATTTTGAGTGCAAAATGGTGCAATAAAACTTTGTACTTTAGGTTTTTGAACTCGAGCCCTAAAGCAAAGTTATAGGTTTTGAAAAGTTCTACAACTTCCTTTTTGACCATTTTCTCATTTGAGCTTTGGATCAATGGGAAATTTCTGTTTACAGTGCAGTCCCTGAGGATTTTGCTTTTTCCAACGAAGCCCCTCGGACCCCCTCCTCTCTTCTTCCTCCTCTGGCAACTCCTCTGCTCCGCCCGCTGCACCCCTGCCGCCGGTGTCAGCGCCGCTTCCCCGACCATGTGCTGAGCCTCGGCCGCTCCCCGGCGCCACCTCCAGCTCCTAGCTACCCACGCGTCAACCCTAACCCGAGCGCCGCTCTAGCTCTTCTTGCTGGCCCCCTCGCCGAGTGTCACGTTGCCTGTGGTACTGCCATTGCCGCCGGTCTCGCCGGCATTTCTGCTCGCCGCACACCGCGTCAACGCAGCCGCCCAGGGCCGTGGCATTGCGCCCTTTCCACTCTCCTCTATCTCTACAGCCTATAAAAGGCCGGTTCTAGCTCACGGTCGCACTACCAGAAACCACCGTTGCCCTCCATTGTTGCTGCTCAACCACCCCACACCGAGCTCGCCCCTCCGGTCTCTCTCCTCTCGAGCTGACCCCCAAAATCGCTTGCCCCCAGGCCCTTGAAGCTCCTCCACCTGTTCCCCATCGACCCCGCTCACCGGAGCTCGCCGGAGCACCACTGCCACCATTGGCAAGTTACTGTCACCATCGTTGGCCTTCCTCCAGCCACCCCGGCGTCAACCGAGCCCATCCAAAGGTAGCCCTCGTGTCCCTTATGCTCCCCCACCTATCCCTCGCCTCCGGGAAGCACCCCATCGCCGGAATCAAGCTCCCTGAGCTTTCTCTGTTCCAAAAATCGCGACCAGGGACCCCATACAACAATAGGAATAGTTCCAGGGACCTATCTGCACAGACCCTGGCTCAGATGAACAGTATCGCGCTGGACCTTTTTGAAATCTTTGGCTGAAACTTTGAAAAATCGTAGTAAATCACAGAAAATTCAGAAAAATGCCAAACCAATTTTGTTGGAATCCTTAAGTAAAATTCGACTACTTTTATTTAGGAAGTTTGAGCTGTAGGTGTATATTTTCTGATGTAGATTAAATATTAGAAAATAAGTGTTTTAATTGTATCTCATGTTGTAGGCATGTGTTATAGCTGAAATTTGGAACTTAGATTGTATGTGCTATGTATAGCTCTGTGTAAAAAGCTTGAGTACTTTACTGTTCATTTACTTAGGATTCGAGTACTTTTTGTTGTATATTGATAGAGAGTTCATAATTTAATTCTAGCTGCATTCCTTCATGATTAATGCTGAAAATTTTACCTTAGTTTTGCTTCAACATGTTTAGTTTACTGTAAAAATTTCGTGCCCAGAAACTATGTGGATGTTTGTAAATCTATTTTTGTTCAGTTTGTCTTGTTGAGGCTAAAATAAATACTTTAGATTGGCAATAAATGCTGGTAAATTGTTTTTACACTCCTTATCAGTGTGTTATCATGCAAGTTAATCTGTGCTACCGGATCCTTGCTGCATGTCAAGTTGTTGCATTTATTTGGTTCCTAGATATACTTTGCTTTTTGAGTGTTACTAAGAGGTGCTTTCCTATCTATTAATTTCAGTAGCTAATTCTTGTTTCTGAGTAAGTCATGTTACCCTTATTGGATAATTATAACATGAGTTATGGTTACAACAAGTGTCTCTATGCGGCTGCTCAGATTCTGAGCATGTGCTTTAAAGTTGATTGCTTAAGCATGGTATTGTTTGTATGCTTGTTAAAACTAGCTCGTAACCCCAATACAACTTAGCTAACATACCTGAGACCTTGTGACACTTGTGTCATGATGTGGACTTGGAATAATTTATGAACCACTTAAAGCTATATTTAGTCATGTATGCTTGTTGTTGCAATATGTTTCTTGTGCCACTTGTTTGAATCTTAATTAGACTTGTTGTGCAACTCTAAAACATATGAGATGTCTAATCTAAAAGTGAAACATTTGATTTATATTTAACCAGCTGGTTGTATGACGCTAAACTTGATTAGCTCTTAGCTCTTGATAGCCAAAGTCCTTGCAATAGATTGACTGAAGTTAATTTGTGCACCATGCCTGATGTATTTGCTGCCCTTGTGGCAGACTATTGCGATGTTTGGTTAACCTCCTCTGTCAGCACACTTATGTCAGTCGATTTAACTGAGATGTTGGCCATACACCCCTTTAGCTATATACCCATAGGACACACACCTATCGGCCACATACCCTCAACCACACTACAATCGGGTGCACATCTGTACAACATATCCTCCTCAGCACCAGCCCATCGGCCACATTCTCTTTAGTCTAGTTCCATATTTGTAGTCTCATCAGCTTAAGTTCGATGTTAGTGTCCTATTCCACCTGGTTCTTGTAACGGATCCAGTTTAGATGGCCCCATTGGCTAGATGTCACTCAATTGTTGTACTAACGTAATCCAATCGATGCAACCACACCTAGTTACCTAGGATAAACACTTAAGCACATCTCAGTTAAGCACCGTTAGTGCAGAGTAGGACAATCAGCTACACGGCTGATATTGCCCAGTAGATATAGAAGAACATTAAGGATGGAAACCAGCTACACAGCCGACCCACCAATCGACTGAACATGCCGAGGCCAAACCGTACGAATACATAGTTCGACTAGTCTACCAATACACTGATCGGCTACATTGTGCCGATTCACAAATCTAGTACATACACACATATCAGCTCGGCTGATGTTCACACTCTCGACTAGTTTACCAATACGCAATCAAATAGTTGCATGCTACACGAGTCGAGTAGTTGTTACACAATCGGCGACTTCCAATATTGAATAGTTGCATACACTGATCGACTAGCGTGCCGATGTTCACAGATCGACTAGTTTGCTAAAAACACAAATCGACTAAGCCGATGCACGCCGGGATCAGCTAGACATCCGGTTAGATGACATATTGGCTGCCCCTGCCGAAGCACACCACCGCAGATCGGCAAGTTACCACAGTAAGAGTCTTTATTAAGCACGGCCGATACAGCTTTGGCCAATCGGCTAGCACCAATAGACATCCAATCGGATAGACCAAAAACATGTTGCTAATCCAATCGGCAAGATCCTTCCTTTTTCTGTCCTTGAAGTACTGTACCTTCAACGTTCCCCTCCATATCAGCCGGTTTGACCTCAGGTAAACCCCAAATCGGTTAATCCCCTTTGATCATACCCAGAGACCACTCCTGCTGATTTCTCTTTTAAATGGAAATCAGCCGATTTCCTAAGGCAAAGTAGACAGCTCCCTCCTTTGCTGATTCCATTGGCTGAACCCTGTTGTTTCCAATGGACTCTGTTGTAACCTTTAACAAATAGCCAATTTTAATCAGTTGTCCAACTAAAGCTCTACCCAAGTTAGTTTCTGATCTTTTTGATCGTTATATGAGTAGTATGTTAAATGAGTGATGGATTGCAACTTTATCGTAAGGTAAAATAGTTTCATGTGCACACTTTGAATGTAATGTTGCATTGCATGTAGATACGACTACTTTCGCAAGCGGTACCTACAAGATCTCCCAGGAGTCTGCAGAGGATGTTTCTAAAGACCAAAGGAACGTCACCAAGGGATTATCTGAAGCCCCGAACCAAAGTTCGGAAGATAATAATACTAACATCCCTGACTCCAGCCCCACCAGTAAAGGCAAGCCCCGGACATATCCCATTATTTTCTTTACATTGCAACCTATGCTTATTTATCTATATTTATGCATTAAGTCTAGGAGTTGTAATGGAACCCTAGATGCATATTTCTAGGAACCAATGTACTGAACATTAGAACCTGAGTCCGACTAGTGCTATGCTAATAGGACCGGTAGAAGTCGAGTGATTTCCTATCACTCGCGCGATATAGGAATTGATTATCTTCATTCCTGCAATCACTATAAGGATGACGGACGGGGTTATGTGCAGTTTCATGGAAAGAAATGGTACCCCGTCTGTGTTGATGAATTTGGTTAAGGTCGCAGTGTGTGGTAGTGGCAGTTAAGCGTTTGAAAGTACTAGCCACATGCCGCGAAATATGGTAAGCGGTAAGCCTAGTAACCAATCGGCCCGGCAAGTGGACTCGTCCCCCACCACTCGACTTTTATTTTATGTTTACACGCACCGACTGTGAGAGTACGTTCTGCAGAGCAGACAGGAATACGGTCATGTAGTCGCGCTACAGACGTATGTCCTGCACATTGGATGTGCGTATAGTCCAGCAGTCGCTTGTGGTGGCTTTGTTCCACGACCCGGAATGAAAGGCAAACGGTTGCTTCGGAACGACCTGTTGGTGTTCCAAGCGTGTGAGTTAGGTTTACCTTGCAAGGGTTAAAAATTCGATTCAGAATCGTCCGCCTCTCACGAAGTTTGAGACTGCTTATCTCTTTTACCACATAGAGTAACAAGAGCAACGTTATGATTATCAAAGTGGATGTTTGATTAAAGATTTGTACCATGCTTGAAGTAGTTATAGGTGCTTACCTAGAATGGTTAAAAGAACTAGAATCTGAAAGCTAAAATATAAATTAAGGACCTACTCTTTATTGCTTTTCAGCAACAACTAAACCCAGAACTTTACAAAGCCTGCATGGTCTAGTTATGGGCTAAGTATACCCAACCCCGGGTAAGCCTTGCTGAGTATTAGTATACTCAGCCTTGCTAGTTATGTGTTTTTCAGGTAATGCCTCTGAAGATCCTACTCTTCCGATGCCTTGGCCCTATGCTTTACCTGATGGTTGGTCCGTGGAGTGGGAATCGTCCCCGGCCAACACCGATCCTAACGAGTAATGTCATGCTCGGGCTTAGCATGATGTTGATACTAGCGACGTGTATAGTTATCGTACTTTGAATTCCGCTGCTACAAACTTGAATGTTTTAAATGGTTTGTAATAACTTTTAGCACTCTAGTACTTATGTTACTCTGCAAACTTTTATAATGTAAGTGTCTGTAATATAAAATGTGTTGGTGATTGAATCTCTGGACTCACCTTCGTGTGAGGTAACCTTATTTGATCCTGTGTATCGGTGGTTTATCGGGACGTTACCCGACAGGCCAAGGGATTATACCGTTTGAAGTACGTTGGAGCCCTCGGAAGTGGACTCGCGTACTTGAGCCGGTATAATTCAGGTTGGTTCTGCCACAGCTGGTATCAGAGCTATAAGGTTACTCTGGAGATACATTTTACCTTAAAAATGCTTTCAATAAAAAGTTTAACAAATAAAATGTTTGGCAAAGCCGCGTTGGATTCGTTAAGGATTATGCTTAGTACGTAAAGCCCTAGGGTGATGTTTATTAAGGGAATTACAGGTGGCTATAATACCTAAATATATAACCCTAACTACCAGCATTACTTTTCTATCAAAACTTAAATTCATGCACAACCCAACCTTATATTCTGTAACGACACCTTCGACGATGAGGTAAGGAGGTAAGGATCCTCAGCTAACTGGGGAGTTAGCCTTCCCGTTGGTGATGCGAACCGAACGCTGTTTCTCAAGCAGTGGCCTACTTGAGATGCTGCCAATGTACCAACTTCGGTTGACTACATTGGGAGTATATGGTTTGGCGCAGGGTATGGCGATCGCAGTTCATACCCCCGCATTTTGCGGTACCCCCGTGAATACGTTATCTCAATAACGTATGTTAACGTTGTCTGTACGGCGGTAATTGTACAGATGCTGTTTCTATAGTGAACAGTAATGTTTGGGAATGCTTTCATGACATGCTGGCATGAAAGGTTCATTGGATATATATTATGGTTTTCTGCAGGTATGCTAATCACGATTCGATAGGTTCTGAATGGTTAGGATCTATCGACTAGATATTATAGGGAGAGACGTATCTATATGATGCCACCGTAATTAACCACGTAAGACCAAGGTTACTTGGCAGTTATTTTTGTTTGTGAGGACGTGTAGTACGTGCATGCATCATGTCATCTTAGATTGATTTGATTGCCTTGCTTGTTACGTTGATGTACTGAAACATATGCTTGTATCTGAATGCCTGCCTAGACTTTGTGTTGTAGAGTTAACGTAATATGCTAGACTAACTTAGAGTTAAGACAGTCTTTTGTGAATCAAGTGGATTGGGTTATGTTTGAACCCTATCACCGATCTTAGCTTGACAGCCAAATCAAATCCTTGATTTTGCTTTAAATCTGTTTCGGCAGAACCATTGAACTTTTCCTTTGATAGTTAAACCTTGATAATTGTCAGTAAACCCTTCAATCCATCATTCATCAATGATTCATCTATCCTCTCTTGATGTTGTACCATATATTGTTGGCTATTCTGGTTACAACATCGGAAAGTTGCACCTTCGATTTTTGCTCAGATGATTTGGAATAAATTAAAAAGATGTATGACAATAATTACTTCTTGAATATAGTTCTCTCGGTAAAAGTCATGCATCATAACACATACCATCTTTGGTCAGTGCATGGTGTTGCATCGTCATCGAAAATCCGTAGACTAACTAACGGGTACGCCTCCAGTACAACTTTAGGTTGTCTTCGGTTTCCTAAGTCTTTCTTGCTGCTGTTGGCACTATAGGGTTGCTATTCTTCTTTTGTGGTGGTGTTTAATCACATGACCATGATGCCGTGTCGGAACCTAAGGCCTCATGTGCACTGCAGTCACATGATTGAACCATTAGGAGCGCACTGGTGACTAGGTATATGTGACGTAACCCCACTGCAAACTCTTCTTGTGCAACCTTACTAGTGTCCTAACTTTTGATCCTCGCTTAAGGATATAGAACTACCCAGGTGTTAGTTACGAAAGAACGGTTGTAGGATGCGAGTCATATGCATCATTAACTCATGAGGGTATGCATCATACTTCATGCATTTCATGTGTGCATGCATTGCAAGTATCATCATCCTTGCATCATGGTGTATACATCATTTGGTCAACATCATGGTAATTGCATTGTGGCATATGCATCATTTTGGTCGTGCATGGGATCCCTCATCCTCATGTTGCACCATCATTGTAATCATACATTTCAGCAGTGCATCATGTTCATGGTTATATATCGAGCATTGCACTCTGAATTGAAGCATCTTATCATTATCCCTTGATTGCATCGGCATAAATAGGCATGTTTTGTAATCAACCTCATTTAAATCATTCAGGTAATGAACTCTGAGCAGAAATGTTTCAAACATCACTTATCAGTCTCTTGTGTTATCCTTACTTGCTATCCACAAAGTTTTGTGATGAATGTCGCTGACATTTATCGTTCTCCTGTTGTGATCGTAACTCTGTGAGAACTCGATCACCTTTTCCTTTCTTATCCTGTTAAACTCATCTATGTACCATCTCTTCATGCTCTCGTTATGCTCATCTCTTCATGCTCTCATCATCAACCTTAATCTTCTCTGGTGTGATTGCTTTTGCCACTTTTGGTGTGTGATTCACTTCTCTTCCCCTTAAAGCCTTTCGTCCGAATCTCGGGACGAGATTGTTTTTAGGGGGGAAGGCTGTGACAGTTCAATTATTTGTAAGCTAGGCTTATAATTTGTTAGTGTGAAGTATGTGTTTGTTTGTAGCTTGTGTATGTTCGTGTGAAACTTTTGAAATTTAAAAGTGCAAGTAAAAAGGGTATTTTTGTAATTACAGAAAACCTAGGGTTGTTTTTGCAAAATGTTTTTGGATGGGAGGTAATTTCAAAATAAGGATGTTTATATAATTTATGAAAATACAAGTCCTTTTATGTAAATTAGTTGAAGTATAAAAGTAATATCTAAAAATTACCAAGGATCAAAGTGAAAAGGTAAAAGTAATCATTACCAGCCTTAAATGCTTGCAAATAAGCCCAAGAGTTCATAAAAATTACTTTACTAGGACAAGTTTTATGTGAAGTTTATTTTGAGTGCAAAATGGTGCAATAAACTTTGTACTTTAGGTTTTTGAACTCGAGCCCTAAAGCAAAGTTATAGGTTTTGAAAAGTTCTACAACTTCCTTTTTGACCATTTTCTCATTTGAGCTTGGATCAATGGGAAATTTCTGTTTACAGTGCAGTCCCTGAGGATTTTGCTTTTTCCAACGAAGCCCCTCGGACCCCTCCTCTCTTCTTCCTCCTCTGGCAACTCCTCTGCTCCGCCCGCTGCACCCCTGCCGCCGGTGTCAGCGCCGCTTCCCCGACCATGTGCTGAGCCTCGGCCGCTCCCCGGCGCCACCTCCAGCTCCTAGCTACCCCACGCGTCAACCCTAACCCGAGCGCCGCTCTAGCTCTTCTTGCTGGCCCCCTCGCCGAGTGTCACGTTGCCTGTGGTACTGCCATTGCCGCCGGTCTCGCCGGCATTTCTGCTCGCCGCACACCGCGTCAACGCAGCCGCCCAGGGCCGTGGCATTGCGCCCTTTCCACTCTCCTCTATCTCTACAGCCTATAAAAGGCCGGTTCTAGCTCACGGTCGCACTACCAGAAACCACCGTTGCCCTCCATTGTTGCTGCTCAACCACCCCACGCCGAGCTCGCCCCTCCGGTCTCTCTCCTCTCGAGCTGACCCCCAAAATCGCTTGCCCCCAGGCCCTTGAAGCTCCTCCACCTGTTCCCCATCGACCCCGCTCACCGGAGCTCGCCGGAGCACCACTGCCACCATTGGCAAGTTACTGTCACCATCGTTGGCCTTCCTCCAGCCACCCCGGCGTCAACCGAGCCCATCCAAAGGTAGCCTCGTGTCCCTTATGCTCCCCCACCTATCCTCGCCTCCGGGAAGCACCCCATCGCCGGAATCAAGCTCCCTGAGCTTTCTCTGTTCCAAAAATCGCGACCAGGGACCCCATACAACAATAGGAATAGTTCCAGGGACCTATCTGCACAGACCCTGGCTCAGATGAACAGTATCGCGCTGGACCTTTTTGAAATCTTTGGCTGAAACTTTGAAAATCGTAGTAAATCACAGAAAATTCAGAAAAATGCCAAACCAATTTTGTTGGAATCCTTAAGTAAAATTCGACTACTTTTATTTAGGAAGTTTGAGCTGTAGGTGTATATTTTCTGATGTAGATTAAATATTAGAAAATAAGTGTTTTAATTGTATCTCATGTTGTAGGCATGTGTTATAGCTGAAATTTGGAACTTAGATTGTATGTGCTATGTATAGCTCTGTGTAAAAAGCTTGAGTACTTTACTGTTCATTTACTTAGGATTCGAGTACTTTTTGTTGTATATTGATAGAGAGTTCATAATTTAATTCTAGCTGCATTCCTTCATGATTAATGCTGAAAATTTTACCTTAGTTTTGCTTCAACATGTTTAGTTACTGTAAAAATTTCGTGCCCAGAAACTATGTGGATGTTTGTAAATCTATTTTTGTTCAGTTTGTCTTGTTGAGGCTAAATAAATACTTTAGATTGGCAATAAATGCTGGTAAATTGTTTTTACACTCCTTATCAGTGTGTTATCATGCAAGTTAATCTGTGCTACCGGATCCTTGCTGCATGTCAAGTTGTTGCATTTATTTGGTTCCTAGATAACTTTGCTTTTGAGTGTTACTAAGAGGTGCTTTCCTATCTATTAATTTCAGTAGCTAATTCTTGTTTCTGAGTAAGTCATGTTACCCTTATGGATAATTATAACATGAGTTATGGTTACAACAAGTGTCTCTATGCGGCTGCTCAGATTCGAGCATGTGCTTTAAAGTTGATTGCTTAAGCATGGTATTGTTTGTATGCTTGTTAAAACTAGCTCGTAACCCCAATACAACTTAGCTAACATACCTGAGACCTTGTGACACTTGTGTCATGATGTGGACTTGGAATAATTTATGAACCACTTAAAGCTATATTTAGTCATGTATGCTTGTTGTTGCAATATGTTTCTTGTGCCACTTGTTTGAATCTTAATTAGACTTGTTGTGCAACTCTAAACATATGAGATGTCTAATCTAAAAGTGAAACATTGATTTATATTTAACCAGCTGGTTGTATGACGCTAACTTGATTAGCTCTTAGCTCTTGATAGCCAAAGTCCTTGCAATAGATTGACTGAAGTTAATTTGTGCACCATGCCTGATGTATTTGCTGCCTTGTGGCAGACTATTGCGATGTTTGGTTAACCTCCTCTGTCAGCACACTTATGTCAGTCGATTAACTGAGATGTTGGCCATACACCCCTTTAGCTATATACCCATAGGAACACACCTATCGGCCACATACCCTCAACCACTACAATCGGGTGCACATCTGTACAACATATCCTCCTCAGCACCAGCCCATCGGCCACATTCTCTTTAGTCTAGTTCCATATTTGTAGTCTCATCAGCTTAAGTTCGATGTTAGTGCCTATTCCACCTGGTTCTTGTAACGGATCCAGTTTAGATGGCCCATTGGCTAGATGTCACTCAATTGTTGTACTAACGTAATCCAATCGATGCAACCACACCTAGTTACCTAGGATAAACACTTAAGCACATCTCAGTTAAGCACCGTTAGTGCAGAGTAGGACAATCAGCTACACGGCTGATATGCCCAGTAGATATAGAAGAACATTAAGGATGGGAAACCAGCTACACAGCCGACCCACCAATCGACTGAACATGCCGAGGCCAAACCGTACGAATACATAGTTCGACTAGTCTACAATACACTGATCGGCTACATTGTGCCGATTCACAAATCTAGTACATACGCACATATCAGCTCGGCTGATGTTCACACTCTCGACTAGTTTACCATACGCAATCAAATAGTTGCATGCTACACGAGTCGAGTAGTTGTTACACAATCGGCGACTTCCAATATTGAATAGTTGCATACACTGATCGACTAGCGTGCCGATGTTCACAGATCGACTAGTTTGCTAAAAACACAAATCGACTAAGCCGATGCACGCCGGGATCAGCTAGACATCCGGTTAGATGACATATTGGCTGCCCCTGCCGAAGCACACCACCGTAGATCGGCAAGTTACACAGTAAGAGTCTTTATTAGCCGGCCGATACAGCTTGGCCAATCGCTAGCACCAATAGACATCCAATCGGATAGACCAAAACCTGTTGCTAATCCAATCGGCAAGATCCTTCCTTTTTCTGTCCTTGAAGTACTGTACCTTCAACGTTCCCCTCCATATCAGCCGGTTTGACCTCAGGTAAACCCCAAATCGGTTAATCCCCTTTGATCATACCCAGAGACCACTCCTGCTGATTTCTCTTTTAATGGGAAATCACCGATTCCTAAGGCAAAGTAGACAGCTCCCTCCTTTGCTGTTCCATTGGCTGAACCCTGTGTTCCAATGGACTCTGTTGACCTTTAACAAATAGCCAATTTTAATCAGTTGTCCAACTAAAGCTCTACCCAAGTTAGTTTCTGATCTTTTTGATCGTTATATGAGTAGTATGTTAAATGAGTGATGGATTGCAACTTTATCGTAAGGTAAAATAGTTCATGTGCACACTTTGAATGTAATGTTGCATTGCATGTAGATACGACTACTTTCGCAAGCGGTACCTACAAGATCTCCCAGGAGTCTGCAGAGGATGTTTTCAAGACCAAAGGAACGTCACCAAGGATTATCTGAAGCCCCGAACCAAAGTTCGGGAAGATAATATACTAACATCCCTGGACTCGCCCCCCCAGTAAAGCAAGCCCCGGACATATCCCATTTTCTTTACATTGCAACCTATGCTTATTTATCTATATTTATGCATTAAGTCTAGGAGTTGTAATGGAACCCTATGCATATTTCTAGGAACCAATGTACTGAACATTAGAACCTGAGTCCGACTAGTGCTATGCTAATAGGACCGGTAGAAGTCGAGTGATTTCCTGTCACTCGCGCGATATAGGAATTGATTATCTTCATTCCTGCAATCACTATAAGGATGACGGACGGGGTTATGTGCAGTTTCATGGAAAGAAAGTGGTACCCCGTCTGTGTTGATGAATTTGGTTAAGGTCGCAGTGTGTGGTAGTGGCAGTTAAGCGTTTGAAAGTACTAGCCACATGCCGCGAAATATGGTAAGCGGTAAGCCTAGTAACCAATCGGCCCGGCAAGTGGACTCGTCCCCACCACTCGACTTTTATTTTATGTTTACACACCGACTGTGAGAGTACGTTCTGCAGAGCAGACAGGAATACGGTCATGTAGTCGCGCTACAGACGTATGTCCTGCACATTGGATGTGCGTATAGTCCAGCAGTCGCTTGTGGTGGCTTTGTTCCACGACCCGGAATGAAAGGCAAACGGTTGCTTCGGAACGACCTGTTGGTGTTCCAAGCGTGTGAGTTAGGTTTACCTTGCAAGGGTTAAAAATTCGATTCAGAATCGTCCGCCTCTCACGAAGTTGAGACTGCTTATCTCTTTTACCACATAGAGTAACAAGAGCAACGTTATGATTATCAAAGTGGATGTTTGATTAAAGATTGTACCATGCTTGAAGTAGTTATAGGTGCTTACCTAGAATGGTTAAAAGAACTAGAATCTGAAAGCTAAAATAAATTAAGGACCTACTCTTTATTGCTTTTCAACAAAAACTAAACCCAGAACTTTTGCAAAGCCTGCATGGTCTATTATGGGCTAAGTATACCCAACCCGGGTAAGCCTTGCTGAGTATTAGTATACTGCCTTTTATGTGTTTTTCAGGTATGCCTCTGAAGATCCTATTTCCATGCCTTCTTGCTTTCCTGATGGTTGGTCCGTGGAGTGGGAATCGTCCCCGGCCAACACCGATCCTAACGAGTAATGTCATGCTCGGCTTAGCATTGATGTTGATACTAGCGACGTGTATAGTATCGTACTTTGAATTCCGCTGCTACAACTTGAATGTTTTAAATGGT